>NW_020837994.1:6219923-6325535 GCF_003676395.1 Aethalodelphis obliquidens | reverse complement strand
ACACACACACACACACACACACACACACACACACACACACACACACATATACATTCTTATCCATGTTCTTTTCCACTATGGTTTGTCATAGGATATTGAATATAGTTCCATGTGCTATACAGTAGGACCTTGTTGTTATCCATTCTATATATACCAGATTGCCTCTGCCAACCCCAAACTCCCAATCCTTCCCTCTCCCATCCACCTCCCCCTTGGCAACCACAAGTCTGACCTCTATGTCTGTGAGTCTGTTTTTATTTCATAGATATGTTCATTTGTGTCATATTTTAGATTCCACATATAAGTGATATCATATGGTATTTGTCTTTCTCTTTCTGACTTACTTCACTTAGTATGATAATCTCTAGGTCCCTCCATGTTGCTGCAAATGGCATTATTTCATTCTTTTTTATGGCTGAGTAATATTGTATTATATATATATACCACATCTTCTTTATCCATTCACCCGTCAATGGGCATTTGGTTGCTTCCATGTCTTGGCTATTGTAAATAGTGCTGCTGTGAACATAGGGGTGCATGTATCTTTTCATATTATAGTTTTGTCTGGATATATGCCTACGAGTGGGATTGCTGGATCATATGGCAACTCTAATTTTAGTTTTTTGAGGAACCTCCCTACTGTTCTCCATAGTGGCTGCACCAATTTACATTCCCACTAACAGTGTAGGAGGGTTCCCTTTTCTCCACACCCCCTCTAGCATTTGCTATTTGTAGACTTTTTAATGATGGCCATTCTGACTGGTGTGAGGTGATACCTCATTGTAGTTTTGATTTGCATTTCTCTAATAATTAGCGATGATGAGCATCTTTTCATGTGCCTATTGACCATCTGCATGTCTTCTTTGGAGAAAAGTCTATTTGAGTCTTTTCGCATTTTTCAATTGTGTTGAAATAGACTTTTCCCAAAAGTCTATTTGAGTCTTTTCCCATTTTTCAATTGTGTTGAAATTTTTTTTGCTATTGAATTCTATGAGCTGTTTGTATATTTTGGAAATAAAGCCCTTGTTGGTCGCATGATTTACAAATATTTTCTCCCAGTCTGTAGGTTGTCTTTTCATTTTATTTATGGTTTTCTTTGTGGTGCAAAAGCTTATAAATTTGATTAGGTCCCATTTGTTTATTTTTGCTTTTATGTCTATTGCCTTGGGAGACTGACCTAAGAAAACATTGGTATGATTTATGTCAGAGAATATTTTAGGTATGTTCACTTCTAGGAGTTTTAGGGTGTCATGTCTCCTAAAGCAACAGTCTTGAGTGTCAATGATCAGTATTCACACACACCAAATGACCTTCTCTTCATTGCCTTGGCATCTCAAGGCACCCACACAAAGATGAGAGCAGGAAGACAGAAAGACAGAGACGGGCTTTTATCCCAAGGAGGGGGAATGTTAAAGTATTGATACAATCAAAAATTTTTTAATTAGAAAAAAAAAAACCTTGGGGCAAGAATCAATAAAAGGAAAGAGTGAGAACAAACAATTACATAGTACTTCCTATGCACCAGGCACTGTTCCAAGAACCTGAGAACTTTACATATGTTACTGAACTAACAGCCTCTAAGGCAAGTCTCATTATTATCTCCATCTTGCAGATGAGAAAACTGAGGCTCAGAGAGGTAAAATCCCTTGCCCAAGAAAACTAAGCTAGGGAGTCACAAGGATGGGGTTTGAACACACAGCTTTGTACCAGAGGTGATATTCTTATCCACAGATCCTACTATCATCTCTGGTTGGCAGGTCATAGTTTAGTCCATCCCATCCCTGAAAGCTGGTGATGTCTTTAGGAGAAGGAACACACTCAGAGTTGGGGAAATGCTAAATGCCCCTGAATGTCTTGTCTTCGGATTACCTAAGGCTTGGACCCCGTATACCCAGTGCTTTTTCTGAGCAGCTCACTTGCAGTTGGCAACTTCTCCAGTGGCCTTTGGGAGCCTCAGAGGAGAACATGGGGTAGGGTAAAGATATCTAGGAAAAGGAGGAAATGATCCCACTAAGCTCCTAGTATGTTCCAGACTCTCCTCATGACACCCTCAACCAGCAGATGAGGACCGTGAAGTTTCCTCAGAGAAATAACCTGCCTCACAGAGCTAGCAAGTAGCTGGCCACCATTTGTCCCTGGGTCTTCCTGGAGCCTCAGTCCTTGCTGTTAACTGCTATGCTGTATTGCCTCTCAGATCTTGTTTCTACGCTGAGTTTGTCAGTTGTGTGTTGAGTGTATAAGGCACTGTGCAGGGCACAGAAGCAGAATAAAGCTTGAAGAAGCCATAGCAGGCTGGGCACAGGTCAGCTGGGATCCTGGAAAGAAACCCGCTTGGCTTGGACTGCGCATGAGGCCAGCCGTTTCCCGGGATGATTTCTGCCGCCTCAAGTTCCTCCGTGTAACTCTGTGCAAAGTTGTAATTGTCAAGCTAAGCCTTGTGTGAGGCCTACGCTCCTCAAGGAGTAAACCTTTCTTCTTACATAGCTCTCCCCACTCCCCCCGCCCCACCACAGGGAAAATTACAATCATTAATCTCAATGAAGAGAACGATCAGACTTTGATTTCCTAACCATGGGTCCCCATTATTCATACTTTAAATATTTGGTAGAGCTAAGATGACAAGTGCGGAAATAAACTCCCAGGAAAGGGAAGGGCCGGGACCAATGCATCCTGTTTTCTCCTGGCTAGGAGGTCCCTCTTGAAATATTTACCCACCTGTTGCTTTGCAGATTCAAAATAGAAGGCAGACTTGACTCTACCACTT
The DNA here is from genome assembly GCF_003676395.1 of Aethalodelphis obliquidens. Taxonomy (NCBI): domain Eukaryota; kingdom Metazoa; phylum Chordata; class Mammalia; order Artiodactyla; family Delphinidae; genus Aethalodelphis; species Aethalodelphis obliquidens. Next base: position 6,322,771 of record NW_020837994.1, on the reverse strand, counting down.
CCCTGAAAGAGAGTTGATTTCTTGCCTTAGACCTTTATGGTGGGTGCCTTTGCCCACACATCTTTCCACCAGAACTGTATTTTCCCACTTTTTCCTCCTAGTAAACTACCACGGGTCCTTCCAGGACCAGCTTCAAATCCACTTCTTGATATCTCCACCCAGAAAAACATACCAAATGTCCCTCCTGGGGAATTCTACATGACTCTTCCGGAATCCTGGCTTACATGTGTTCTCTCCTGCTGTCCAGGACCTCCTTGAGAGTAAGATCCAACTGGTTCTTCCCCATCTGTGCTGGAGGGCTTTGTCACAGACACTCAGTCCTAGACGGCACAGTTGGTACTCTCATGGTCAAAGGCACTTAAGGTACAGCTATCAGGATGAAAAAAAAAAAAAAATTAAAGGACAACAGAATGAAATCAAAGATATTTCCCTTAGGTTGATTTCAGGTCAAAGATCTAACTCTACCTGGTTAGTCACAACATCTTACATTCTTGGTTGAGGGACTTCAGAGAAACGTGATACAACAGAATCATTTACAGTTATTTCACCAGACGCTGCACAAAGCAAAGAGAGTGAGAGTCATCCAGGTTGACTTGCAGCAGGCCTGGCAATGGCAGTAAGGTCCTAAATGGCCCGAGGCATTCCAGGACTGCCAGGGTAACCGTGCTTCTCACATCAGGGGCACGTGCTCAGGGGACATCCAATCAACCTTCCTCTGTGCTTCAGTTTCCTCCTTCATAAAATGGGAATGGCAATCACACACACACACACACACGTGCGCGCGTGCACACACACACCAAAAGGGTTGATGTAAGCTTTAACACGATAATATATAGAAAAGACACTTCCATGACTGGTAAAAATGAAGCCCCAAGAGGCTCAAACTAGTATTTACCAAGCATCCCCTGTAACTCAGTCACTGCCCACGTGTTCATACTTGCAACGCCTCATTCAATATCCCAGCAGATCTATGATGTCAATTTCTTTTTCTTCCCATCTTCCAGAAGTGGGAACTGAAGCTCACTTTTAAAGCTATGAAGTCAGGAGTTTTAATCTGGATTTTCTGTCTCCATGGAAATTATCCCCTGACAGTACAGTACTTCCAATAGGAGTATTTCCATGTCAGAGGAGTGTTTTCTGGAAGTCTGGAGGGGCAAGGGTGTACTGACTAAGCCCCTATGATCCAAGAAACTGCAGTCCAGAGGGAGAATTTGACATATAGCCTTGAGAGGTGGTAGAGGGTGAAGGTCAAGTGTGCATCTTCTGGACTCCCTTCTAACTCTTACCAACTGGGGAGCTACTGAACAAGGGATTCAGCCAGTCCAAACTCTCCTCATCTGTAAAAGATGATAAGAGTATCCACCTCCAAGGATTTGGGGGAGAATTAAATGAGTCGATCCATTCAGTTTAGCACTTGACACATAGTGAATGCTAATGTCAGCTATCATTAATAATGTTAACTATCATTTGCGGAGAATACAGGACAGTCCATGAGAAAGCAATTGAGAGCTACAGTGTGAAATGGGAGACAAAAGAAGGGGCAGCTGTCACAAGCCTGGACATATATATGGTTTGAAGGGGAAAGGGGCAAACATTGAACAAGCCCCCAATACAAGCCGATAGCCTAGATTAGTCAGGACCCACTTCTCTTGGTGTTATACTTTGTTTGACTTATGGTGTTTGGCTTGTCGCGGCTCATCTGAAATATTTTACTCAGTCAGAGTTGCTGATGGTGGCAGGGGCATGGAGGTGCCAAAGAGGAGCAGTAATAGAAAAAAATTAACACCAGGGTATACTTACAAGTTTACATCACACATTTATAGCCAGTAGGTCATTAGAACCACAAAGCAATGCATGGAGCTAGGTGAGATAAGTAACTTCATACACAGTTTATAGATGGGGGACCAGTACCCCGAGGAGTGAGGAAAGTGGGAAAGGTAATTGGCAATTGTTGAACAACTACTATGTAGCATAATTTAACAGATCGTGTGTAAGTGGGCGCCTGCACTAGGCCCTAGCGTTACAGAGCTAACTAAGCTACTTTTCCTACCCTCAGGGAACATATTCACAGTCCGATAGGGGAGCACCTGACTGAAGATCATCTCAATATAAAGTAGTAAGTACTTTGATAAAGGGATGCGTAACACAAATCAAACCAAAGAAATCAAGGCTTCCATAAAAAGAAACGAAATGGAGTTATTTGCAATGAGGTGGATGGACCTAGAGTCTGTCATACAGAGTGAAGTAAGTCAGAAAGAGAAAGACAAGTACCGTATGCTAACACATATATATGGAATCTAAAAAAAAATAGTTCTGAAGAACCTAGGGGCAGGACAGGAATAAAGACGCAGATGTAGAGAATGGACTTGAGGACACGGGGAGGGGGAAAGGTAAGCTGGGGTGAAGAGAGAGAGTGGCATGGACATATATACACTACCAAACGTAAGGTAGATAGCTAGTGAGAAGCAGCCGCATAGCACAGGGAGATCAGCTCGGTGCTTTGTGACCACCTAGAGGGGTGGGATAGGGAAGGTGGGAGGGAGACGCAAGAGGGAGGAGATATGGGAACATATGTATATGTATAACTGATTCACTTTGTTATAAAGCAGAAACTAACACACCATTGTAATGCAATTATACTCCAATAAAGATGTTAAAAAAAAAAAAAAAGAAATCAAGGCTTCACAGGAAAGGTGAGAGATAAATTATGACAAAACTTGAGTAAGAGTTAGCCAGGTGAAGAAAAAGGGGGGAGGAGGTTTTCCAGGCAAAGGCAACAGCATAAAGAAAGGGGAGGAGGGCGGGTACCACACAGAGAAGATGACAAGAGCCAGTTCTGGGTCCCTGGAGTGTAGGGCAAGGGGCAGGGCAGGGGGAGGTGGTCCATGCTGGGGAAAGATGGAGGGATTCAGATTCAGGTCACTTGAGGCCCTGCAGGTCATTTTCAAGAGGTGAGATGTTTTCCAGCAGGTGATGGGGCACTTCTGGGGAGTTTAAGCAGAGCAATAGCAGGTTGATTTGTGGTTTTAAAAGGTCATTTTGACAGCTGTGGGGAGGCTGGAAAAGGAGCAAAGTAAGGCCTTTAAGTCTGAGGCAGTGAAATCTGTACGGAGGCTGTTTGTTGCAGGGGTCCAGGGGAGAGGGGATAAAAGCCTGAGAGTGGACAGTGGTAGCAGGGATGGAGAGAAAGGGAGAAATTCAAGGAGGTGTGGTCAGTAGGCCTTGAGGACTGCCTGGACATGGGGAGAGGGGCAGGGCCCCTCATTCGTCTCAAACTTCTGTGACTTCCTGATAATGTGACCTTGCAAAGGAGCAATTAGAAGGCTGATTGAAAAGATAATGGGTGCAGATTGCACACACCAAACCTCTAAGGACTCAGAAGGAGACAGAGGTGCAAGATGCTGTATGCTGCATATTTTTCAGATTTCGGCATTGAAAAGACTGTCGTTGGATGCATTAGAGCTCCCTGTAAAAATACACACTCAGATAGAAATGTCCAGGCTCCATAAATTCCTTGTCAATTTCTTCAGACTTGGGACACATTTTTTAAAATATGAGGGGAATAACAGGTGATGGGAGAACGACATTTTGTGCCAATCATTTTATAAACAACCTGACTTCGCTGATGGGAAAATAGACCTTGAACAAGGGCAATTCATCAATACAGCAGAGGTCAGACTCCAGTAAATAAAAGAAAATTGCTATAATTGCTGATAAAATGCAGCTTTTGTCATTTCATTTATGCATTTCAATTGCAAGTAGATTAACAAGGATTTCAAGGGGGGGAAATTTCCATTGCAAACTACTTTTCAGATTGAACCAGCAAGGAGTTTCAGAAATAGCTCAGAATCTACAATCATGGACTCAGAGGGATAGCCAGGGCCAGGTCTTCTATCTCCATAATCCTGGAGTCCTATCTCAAGTGAAGTGGCTGTATTTGCAGCCCTGATTGGGAAAGGAGGGGCAGGGAACAGTCCAACTGGGGTATAAACATAAGAGGGTACCCGGTCTGTAGAGAATTTAAAAACAGTGATGGAAGCAGAATTCAAACTTCTTTTTATTATCCCCCAATTCTGGCAATTCCAAACAATGTCAATGATGAAATATCCCTCCCAGGGGCTCTCTGCTCCCATCATATTCTTTGGTAAACCATTGCCTAAGTCAATGAATTTTTAGGCCAACTACATGTATCCAGCATGTATGTATGTGATGGCGACACCGTTGACTCATTTATTCATTCATGAATTCAGTGAGCATGTATGCAACCCACTTAACCTTGATCATTATCCTGTGAGGGAGATATTATGGTTCTAATTTTACAGTGAGAATCCTGAGGCTCAGAGAAGTGAAGAAACTTGCCCAAAGAAATACAAATCCTAGGTAAAAAATTGGAATTGGACTCTAAGGCTATCCCAACTCCCAAGCCTGTGGTTTTTCCACCTTGGCACTGCTCAGACAGTAGGTGACCCAAGGGACCACTGGTATTTTCCTGGAGGCAGATCCCTGACTGGACCCCCCTCAGGCTTCCTTCAAGAGAAGTTAGCCTTGGGAGTAGGTAGAAGAGAGGGGGTTTGTGTAAGATCCTAATATAAGTGACTGTTTTTTGAACGTGACAAGCAATCCCCTCACATTTAAATTTCTATCTCAACACTTACTACGGAAATGAGATATTTCTACGCCCGTGGGAAGAAAGAAGGAAAAGAAAAAGAGGAAGAATAGGAAAGTCATTTTCTAAACATATTGAAATATACAGACCTGACTCATTTTTTTAAAAAAATGCTACAAGTCAGACAAAGATAAGAGAGAGAAAAGAGCTGTTCTTGTGAATATGATAAATTCAACTCTGCAATGTTCCCAGAGCATAAACTTTGTGCCTAAGATGCCAAAGGGCTGGAAACACAGTCTGGATTAAGTCCGGATGCAGACAGCAGAACTCATGTTCCTGGGAAGTGTTTCTCCTGCCTCTTCCACTTCAAGGGATGATGTTCATATGGGTGAGCCCCTGGTCCTCCCCAAAATAACCAAAGTTTTATATACACACCAAAACTTGATGACAAAGAAAATTATAAAAATTAACTATGAAAATCGTACTTCATAATCACACAATAATGTTTCATTGTTATCAGAGCATCAGTGAGCATGACTCTTTGTTGACGAGGGCATTTATAAGTTGGTTATGTTCAGTGGCTGGCTCACCGGCTGTTCACTGCCTGAAACTCTCATACTTGAGGAAGGCTGTGGATGCAATAGAGGGAGAGAGGATGGGAGAACATGAAGCTCTTGACCAAGTGCTGCGAGAGCTCAGAGCCTGATGGACTGGCTTCCAGTTGAAGAGCTAGGACAGGCTTCCCAGTAATGGTGACCCTGAATATGAGCCTTGATGGAATTTTGACACATGAAGCTGTGGAAAGAAGAACAGGATTGAGGTGGAAGTACAGCTTGACTAGAGGTGTTAGCGAATTAAGTCGTAGGAGCCCCTGCTCATAGGCTCTTTTTCCGTTCAGGTTCATGCAGCCAAAAAACAAAACCAAAGCAGAGATCAATGCAGTGTAAGTTTTATTCAATGACCAAAGAATGGAGAAGTGGGAACTTAGAACTTAGTTCACGGATCAGCTTCTCGCCCACGTGGCAGGAGGGATTTGATTTTAAAGAGTTAGGGCAATGGGGAAAGGAGTGAGGCTCATGATGGGCAGGCATATGCACTAGTCTACAGGGAGGCAGCACGGCTTTCTGAGGGAATGGGGTGCCACCCTCTTTTTAACCTTTTGTGGTCCACATCTTCCAGTCTTGGTGTGTCATTTAGTACGCTAACGTAGTAGAACCAACCTAAGATGAGACTCAGTGTCTGTTGGAGGTCAGATTCATCGCCATTTTGGTTCTAGATGGTTTTACTTAGTTTTTGTTTTTCTCTTCGTATAGCTTCCTTTCTTCGCCTCCAGACCCTGTGACTTAAAGATGTATGTTAATTTCTGTTCAAGGGGAGTTGGCAGGTTTTGAGCAAGGATCTGGTGTCAGCTCTGGCAACAGAAGCACAATATGGAGGAAAACAGACCACAGAAGGCCCAACAGCTAGACCTGCAAAACCAGATGAATTTATAACAGAATTAGGAGTGTAGTAGATAACAGCCTGGGACCTTGAGTGCCAGCACAGTGCCTAGATCATTACAATCTCCATAGGACATAAACTTCATCCTCCTTCAGCCAGAGCAAACTGAAATCCCCCACTTGTTGAGCCATGCCCATTGTGAGGAGCTTTTTCACTGAAAGGCCATGTTGAAGGTGTGGAAATGGGGATTCAAAGGGGTGAAGATAAAAGAACTAGGAAAGTAGTGAAGCTGTCATGAGCACTCAGGTTAATCAGATTTAGAATCTATGGCCCTTGAATTGCACGAGATCACCTCAAAGGTTCCCTGCAAGTACAAGTGAATCTTGTGGGGATTTTTGTGCTTCACAGATGTTGCATTTTTTACAGATTGAAGGTTTGTGGCAACCTTATGTCAAACAAGTCTATCAGCGCCATTTTCCCAATAGCATTTGCTCACTTTGTGTCTCTGTGTCCCATTTTGGTAATTCTCGCAATATTTCAAGCTTTTCATTATTACTATATTTGTAATGGTGATCCATGATCAGTGACTGAGTTACTACCGTGACTCTCTGAAGGCTCAGATGATGGTTACATTTTTTTAGCAATAAAGTATTTTTAATTAATGTACTTTGTTTATTTAGACATAATGTTATTGAGCACTCAAAAGACTATAGTTTACACCCAACTTTTATACACACTGGAAACCCAAAAAAAAATTGTGTGACTCGCTTTATCGTGATATTCATTTTATTGCGGTGGTCTAGAACCGAACTTGCAGTATCTCCGAGGTCTGCCTGTAGTCAACTCTCTGGGGCCTGACAGTCACTTTCACTGGCAAAAGTGAGAATCTGGCATCTAAGGCTGGCATCTAAGGCTGAATCTAATCCTCCCTGACTCAAGCACTTATGCAACTGATATCAAGGTATCCCATGGTGACATCCTCAAGCCCTCTCCTCCCTGCTGTCAAGGACAGAGTCATATGTTTTTAACCTAAGAGACCTAAATGATGATAGTATTGCCTAGTTTATAAGGGCATCCTTAGGTTTATATATGAATACCCTTACCACTGTTTCTTACATGTAGTAGGTACTCAATAAAGAGTTGTAATTATTCATTCATTTAGCAAATAAAATCATGAAAAAGATACTACCTAAGTAGTGACAGCAGCAAAAATGGTAGAATGGGGAATTCCAAGAGCCCATCCCTCTACAAAAGCAGTGAATACCTTGGTAAAATCTGTAAGAATCAACTTTATCAGAACTCAGGAAACTAATCAAAAGTTTACAGGAGCTATGCAAATGCTGAATGAAGAAATAATAGTAACGCCACTCTCACTTTCTGAGTCAGTCCAAATTCTGTCTATGGAATGTGTATCTCCCTGAATAAATCTGTTTTCACTCAAGAAAGAACGAAAGAACGAATGAAAGGAAGAAAGGGAGGAAGGGAGGAAGGGAGAAAGGGAGAAAAAGAGAAAGAGAGAAAGAGAGAGAGAGAGAAAAAAAGAAAGAAAGGAAGAACAAACAGCTAAACCTTGACATTTAAGGCAGTCTCTGTTGAATCACTAGCTGACCACTAAGTTATCAGAACAGAGGCCACACAAGACAGATTTTAGAAAATTGGCTCCCAGGCACCAAACAAACAACAACTAAAAAAAGATAAGAGATAACAAATGCCAACAAGGATATGGAGAAAAGGGAACCCTTTTGCACTGATGGTGGGAATCTAAATTGATGCAGCCACTATGGAGAACAGTACGGGGGGTCCTCAAAAATTAAAAATGGAGCTACCATATGATCCAGCAATCCTACTTCTGGATATCCAAAAGAAATGAAATCACTGTCTTGAAGAGCTATCTGTACTCCCATGTTCATACAGCATTATTCACAATAGCCAAAGCATGGAAACAACCTAAATGTCCATCAATGAATGAATGGATAAAGAAAATGCTGTGTATATGCATAAGATGGAATAGTATTCAGACATAAAAAGGAAGGAAATCCTGTGATTTGCAACAATATGGGCAGAGCTTGAGGGCATTATGATTGGTGAAATAAGTCAGACATAGAAGGACAAATACTGTATGATCTCACTTATATGTGGAATCTAAGAACCTCACACTCAGAAAGAGAGTAGATTGATGGTTACCCAGGACTGGGGGCTGGGGAATATGGAGAGATGTTGGTCAAAAGGTACTAGCTTCCAGTTATAAGATAGATAAGTTCCAGGAATCTGGTGTACAGCATGGTGACTATAATTAATAATACTGTATTGTATACTTGGAAGTTGGTATGAGAATAAATCTTAAACGTTCTCACCATAATAACAGCAACAACAATGAAAAGGTTATTTTGCGAGATGAAGGATATGTTAACTAACCTTACTGTGGTAAACATTTTTCAATATATACATGTATCAAATCACCACTATGGCCTTAAAGTTATACAAAGTTATATGCCAATTATATCTCAATAAAACTGGAGGAAAAAAATAAAAGAAAAATGTTCAGCCTCATTAGTTACTAGGGAAACGCAAGTCAAAACCACAATGAGATGACACACCCACTGGGTGGTTATAATTTTTTTTTAATGGAAAAGAACAAGTATTGGGGAGGATGCGATTAAATTTGGAGCTTCCTACATTGCTGCTGGAAATGTAAACATGGTACAGACACTGTGGAAAATAGTTTGGTGGTTCCTTAAAAAGTTTAACATAGAATTAGCCTGTGAACCAGCAATTCACTTCCTAGGTATTTACCCAAGAGAATTGAAAACAGGTGTTCAAGGAAAAACATGCCTATACATGTTCATAGCAGCGTTATTCATAATAGCCAAAAAGTGGAAACAACCCAAAGAATCATCAACTGATGAATGGATAACCAAATGTGGTATATCCATAAAATGAAATAGTATTCAGCCATAAAAAAGGAAGGAAGCACTGAGACATGCTGTAATACGGATAAGCCTCAAAAACATTATGCTAAGTGAAAAGAGCCAGACACAAAAGACAATATATTGTATGACCACTTCTGTGAGATGTCCAGAAGAGGCATTTCCCTAGAGATAGAAAGCAGAACTGTGGTTGTCAGGGACTTGGGGGCACAGGAGAATGGGAAGTGACTGCTTCATTAACATGGGTTTCTTTTTGTGGTGATGTAAATGTTCTGGAATTAGATACTGGTGATCGTTGGAAATATTGTGAATGTACTAAAAGCCACTGACTTGCACCAAAGTGGTTAAAATGGTGAGAAAAATGCATAGGGAAGTGGTGAGAGATGCTATCCTCAAGGAATAACCAGAGTTAGGAGGATGTGATGTGTTCATAAAAAAGGATAAAACATGTCAAAAAATTAATCAATCAAAACCAATGAGGGAAGTGAGAGGAAAATAAAATATCAGACTAAAATATTAAAAATCTATGAACATCTCAAAACATGAAGAACACAATTAAAAAGCTAAGCACAGATTAAGAGAATATTACCAGTGAACAGGACAGATGGTTGTGAGAATGTGTATGTGAGTAATGTACTCATAAATAAGAAATAACCACAGAAAAGATACAAAAACATGAACAGAACAAGAAATACAAGTAGCCCTAGATTTGCAAAACATGTTCAACCTCTCTAGTAATTAAAGGATCTAGTGTACATGAGATGCCATTTTTAACCCATCAAATTACTATAAATAATAAGAGTACTCAATGCTGCAATTGTGTAATAAGGTAGGAATTGTAATGCATTGCTTGTATGACTCTAAACTGTTATAATCCAGAAAGGAATTTAACCACAGGTATCAATGAGCCTTAAAAATATTCAAACTCCATCTAAGAGTCCATAGCTTTTAAAAAATGAGTTATGTAGACATGGACTGAAATACAAGGATTTTTCTTTGCAGTATTAGGATTTTAAAATGCAGTACACATGCTCATTGAAAAATATTTCAAACAATAACAAGCACAAAAAAGCAAAATAGTCACCCAAAATCATATTACCTAGTAATAACCATCATTAAAATAAGGTGACCACATTCCAGGTACGTTTCTGAACCTGTACCGAGAAAGATGGATAGGGCACATTGTTTGGTAAGTGTTTGGATGGGTGGACATAATTTCATAAAATAGTCTCATATAATACTATTTTTAGGAAAACAAACCAGTCCACTTATTTTACTTAGTTCACAGAAGAAAAAGAAATTGAAGTAAAACTGGGGCATTATTAGATGTTAGACAGTTTTTTTTTTTTTTTACTATAAGAGTGTTTCATTTATAAAACAATGCATTTTAAACCATGGTATCAGTTTTCTAGGGCTGCTTTAACAAAGTACCACGAACTAGGTTGTACAACAGAAATTTATTGTCTCACAGTTCTGGAGACCAGAAGTCTGAAATCAGGGTGTCAGCAGGGCCACACCCCCTCTGAAGGCACAAGGGAAGAGTCTGTGTCAGACCTCTCTCCTAATTTCTGGTAGCCTCATGTTCCTTGGCTTGTACCTGGCCGTCTTCTCTGTATGTGCATACCCCTGTGTCCACATTTTCCACTTTTTATAAGAATATCAATCATACTGGATTAGGACCCACGCACCCTAGTGACCTCATTTTAATTTGATTACCTCTCTAATGATCCTATCTGCAAATAAGATCCCATTCTGAGATACTAGGGGTTAGAATTGCAATGTACCTATTTAGGAAGACACAATTCAACCCATAAGAAATATATGAATGAAATAAAAATTTCCTTTAAGAAAACTTATTCTGAAAATATCCTATGAAGTTTGATTCATTATGTCTTTATCTCCATGGCCTGATTTTAGGTAGTATTGCTAGACCCCTTGCTATGAAAAATGAGAAAGTTAGGACTTTTATAACACTCCCTCCTTCCCTGCCGTATTTTCCAGTTTGAGGAAGTCTATTAGTAATTTTACTTTATCGGCATTTGTAATATTTAAATTCTCTGATATAACTTTACTCCCTGTAGTTGTTTAGTCTTTATTTTATTTCTTCTTTATTTAAATCGATTTAATGCTAACTCTAGCATCCCCATTCTAGAGTTCTGGGTATTGGTTCATCTTACGGTAACTGAATGTCATCAACCAGCGTTTTTGATTTTTTGTAACAGAGGGCTCATATTTATAATCTCTGATTCCTAAAAGTTGAAAATACAGCACTCCTCTGTTGCACTTACCTGTAACAGATAATTTGGCGGACTATAACAATCATGGGTCACACATTTCCCCCTGGATCTTGTAGGCATTGCTCCACCATCTTCTGCCTTTGAGTGTGGCACTGGCTTTTCTGCCGTCCATTCATGCCATCGATGGCTGGATTTCAACTGAGTGGTTTCTCTGGAGGGGTTCATGGATGGTCAGTCCCTCTATTTCATTTTCTGAATGTCTACCTTTTGCCTTTATACTTCCACAATAATTTGGTTACATATGGTCGTGTTTAGTTCCTTTGTCGTTACCTCAGAACCCTTTAGTCATTGCTCTACTGCCTTCTGGCATTGAACGTCTTTGGGGAGATGTTTGAGGTCAGCTTGATTTCGCTCCTTGAAGGTGACTGTTTTTTTTTTTTTTTCTGTGTAGATGCCAGAAGAATTATTTCTTCATGATTCAAGTTTGGTAGTATCGAGATATTCTCTCCTGTTTATCAAGAATAAAATGTATTTTCTATTTCACTTGTGGGTTCTCCTCAGCAGAGATTATCCTTTTCTTGGAATCAACTTTGTCCTTCACATGCATTAGCTTTATTCTGTCTTCTCTCTAGGTCAGAAATACAATTTTCAGCTGTCTGATTCAGTTTTTTATTTATAATTTCTGTAATATTGTAGTGAGTCCTTAATTTTCCTAGCATTGTGAACTTCTTTCAATCTTATTGTATTGAGTTTTATCAATATTGAAAAAGGAAATAAGATACAATAAGAAAACTCTTGCATTGAGTTGCAAGGGTTTTTCTTATTGTATTTAATTTCTCATTGTTGAATCCTTGTTTTATTGGATTCCGATTCTTGGTAAATTCCTCTGTAGTGCAAAATATACGTTGGAAGTTTTCTTTGTTTCTTGGGATATGTTTTCTTTCAGGTTGGGTTTTTCATTTGTTTTGGGTTTTTGGGGGGCGGTTTGGGGTTTGTTTTTGGCAAGAAATGCACTTTCTTTTATCCATTTGTCTTTTTTCATTTATTTCTAGGTTGGGTGGGGACTATAAGTGGTTGTTCACTTTCTAATGGTTTCTTTTCATCTTTCTCATGCTTAAGTTGGGCAGTTCAGACTATCCATTTCTTTCTATTTCTATGAAATACGATTAAATTTTTCTCAAATCCCTTCCCATTACATCTGATATCCATTCTTCCTTTTCCGGCTCTACCTTAATAGCCCTGGTATTGCAATACTAGGCATTTTCGGTGGTCCCAGACAGTGCTTCCTGACATGTTTCACAGCATGAACATAATATCCTAGAAAAATGATGAGCTGGGGCAGGCTGCCCATGCTGGCTTTGATCCTAAAGTTCCAGCGATAGTGAGTAGGGAGTATGAGGCTTTTCTCTGAATGGCATGCCACATCCTTCTCTGCTTTTCTCCAGATATGGGGTGATCAGTGAGAAGCCTCAAACCTTTGCACAGTCATCTCATCTCCCCAGTCTGGCCTCTGACTTGAGGGGGTTGGACTAGGAGACACACCAGCAGTGTCAGAAGCTTTCCTTGAAGTTTATGGCGTGACGTGGGAACTTTTTTTTCTTTTTTTTTTGATGCTACTTATGATCTGGTGAGAGAGAGAAAGCGAGCAGATTTTTATTTGCTATTGTTCATTTAGTCAGAACCAGAGGAAAGCAATTGCTCAACTATCTTCATTTTGCCACCTTAGACAGAACTTCCTTGTAATTATTTATGTAAGTGAAAAGACATGGAGAACCTAAATGCTCAGATTATTTAAATAAGTAATCCTTAAAACAGTATTAAGTAGTCATTAAATGTATTTTTGAACTTATATGAGAAAATTAAATTCTCACAATGTAATAAACCGCAGATTAAAACATACATAGAGTAGGACCCATTTATGTTTTGGTTATTCAGATAGATGATAGATAGATAGACTCCAAAGAGAAGATTTAATCAGTATACACATTTTTCAAACCTGGAAGGAAATACACTGAAGTGTTGAAGGCTATTATTCTGGGTGGTTACTTAACCTCTTGCAGCTTCTGTTTCATCCAGAAAAACAGAAACTTCTCTGAGTATTTGAAACAGAGGGAATTTATTGTGTGGAACTGGATACACAGGAGATGGAGGGCTGGAAAGCCAAACAGGGAAGAACGAGGCGACTCAAAGATTAGCCACAGCCAGAAGCTGACGAGCGCACCCCAAGGTCAAAGGGAGTCCCTGGTGTTTCCACAGTCCGGGGCTGGGGTCTCCCTGTAGAAGCTGGAACCGGGGCAGACATGTCTGATGGAAGCCAGCGCCCGGAAGTAATACAACCTCCAGCCCCCCCACACCTCAGGCCAGTGCATTGCCACTGGCCAAACCCAGGGGAAACCAGCCAGCAGGGGTCAGCACCCCCTGCCATATAAGAGAGAAGAGAGAAAGTTTCAAGAGGTGAATCTGAGGGCAAACAGGCCCAGATGCAGCACAGTGTCCTCTTCCATAGAACAGGAACAGAAACCCGCCTCAGGCAGTTGTTGAGAGAATAATAGCTCTAAAGAAAGTGTCAGGACCGAGGCTCCCCAGCTGAGTCCCTTTCTTCAGGGATGGAGGGAGGCTTGGGAGCCACGGACCCAAGGAAGGTGTTAGTAATGGCACAGACGCCTCAGGGGCAGGAGGGAGGGCGATTAGACACCTGGAGAGCGCTGTCCAGCTGGAGACCAGGTGACCGGGGGCCAGGAGCTAAGGCATAGGCTGCAAGCCACTCAGACTGTGAGAAAGCCCCAGAGATGGGAGGGGCACCGTTGTCATGGACGGATGTAGTGGGGACAGGCCTGCCGACACCCACATGCAGTGTGTTTAGTCAGCTCCATCTTCACACCTCTCCTCCACCCCACCCCTGCCCAGGAGGCCACCCTCGCGGGCGGAATAGCCCTTGGTACCTGCCCACATTCACATCCCGAAGCATCTTGAGCCGCGGCTGAGAGAGCGAACCTGTGAATACCAAGCATATGCTGACAGCACCCTGCCACCCCCAAACCACAAAACCTCTCTGTGTGGGATTTCTCAGAGTTTGCCTCATCCTTTTTTTTTCTCCCTTCTCTGGTTCTTTACAACTGTGGAATGAAGTGTGGGATCATAGCCACCAAACAGCCTCCTTATAGCATCAGAACTATAGTCAAAACACATTATGCTTGGCTAATACATTTAGTTTTTAGGTAATGGAAATGCCATCGAAGCATAGTTAATCGGAATTGAATTAAATCATAATTGGAGCTCTTGTGCACAAGGAAGAGAAATTATTCTTTATTGTTGCAGACTGAAAATGCTCCAATTGTAATTTACTTTTTAAAGTAAATGACCACTTTTGGCCAGAGGGCGTGTGCCTGACCCTGGCTCTCCAGGACCGTCAGTGCCAGGATAGCTTATGTCCATGAGTGCATGGGCGTAGTGGTGATGAGAAAATGCACTGACTCAGGGTAAGGCTTTTTCCTTCTCTATGAGAGGGGGATGCTGAGACATACCACAAAGAGAGGCTCTGAGAAGCAGATAAGATGATACAGTGTGAGTGGCTGGTCTCTGGGTAGTGCTTAGTAATGGGAGCTCAGACTTGGGTCTGGTTCCTACACCATGACCTGTCCATTGTACCAATGACACAAGCTGTACCACGGCTCCTAGCCTCTACCCAGCAGGAGTACAGGGAAAGCCTTTTAAAACACAAATAGATACCTGGTTCCCACCCAGAGCCTTCTGATCAAGCTCTCTAGAGGTGGGGGCCTGCGACACTGCAGGGTGTTTTGAAAGCTCCTGGGTTCTGATGACATCCGGGTTTAAGAATCTCTAGAATAGATCTCAGTACTTCTAGTAACGAGATCAACCACACCTGTGTTTGTCCCCAACAGAGCAGGTTAAAACAGACCAAGCCTGTAGCTTCTGAGAGACCTAGAGAACTTCCTCAGAAAAGAGCTCAAAGCAAGGTCAAGGGAGCATGTGCACACACACACACACACACACACACACACACACACACACACACACACGTGCGCGCACACACACACACACGCACACACATGCACCCAGGAAATCTTCTACCACTGAGTCGCATGGTTCTTATTCACTGCCCTGCCTCAACGTCTGCAGGAAGTGGTTGGCATCCGCCTCTGGGAACGCCCCCTCCTCCCAAGCCATGTTTTGGGGATGTTTTTCTTCTCCTCCTCCATATTACATGTAGAACAAGTGAGAATTTTGTCATCACCCTGTAATGAGGGTGGGAATCATGTACTGGGAAATGAGTCTCATGAACCCAACAGTTCCCACCCTTGGCAATGATTCATGACCCAGAACAGCCCCACATAGATGGTCCCTCAGCCCTGCCCTCCCAGAACTTCCAGACTCAAAGTCACACACGGGAGGGGAAGGGACAGGAGCTCAGGTTTCAGGGGACCTTTGAGAGCTCTCTCGGCAGTCTCTCTAACAGCAAGGCCATCCAGAACTAGCGAGGGATACTATAACAGAATTATCACCTTCTGAGCTCCTGTGGGTCAGACAAATTCATGACCTGCAAGCATAGACGTTATTACTTCCACTTTAAAAGATATTGGAAAGTGAGGGTCAGAGAAGCTAGGGAACTTGCCTGATATCATGGCAGGTCGAATTGTAGCAGGGGTTGAACTGACATTTATATGCTCTTCCCATTCTGCCATGCGTGTTCCCCCAAAGAGTGTGATTCTTGATCAGAGGGCAGGAAGCACAGCAGAGAGAGGAGAAAGAAAACATCTCAGAAGAGGACATCTTTTACCCACGTGCTGGATCGCAAACACCTACCATGGGACTTTGCCAAGGCTGGATTAGTCGAATGAGAACTTTTGACTGAGGGAAAAGGATAGAGATTCAAGAAAGAACACGGGCTTAGAGTCAGACAGCCCTGGGTTCATTCACACCCCAGCTCCCACTTTTCCTAGTTCTGTGTCCTTGGGTAATTTTAGTTAGCTATTCTAGGCTGATTTCCCATCTGTAAAGATGAGAAGAGTTCTTGCCCCGTGGGTACCATAAGGGTTAGACCCAGTGCAAGTGGGTACTTAGCATAGAGTCTAGCAAGTAGCAGATATTCAACAAGAAGTAACTGACATTGGCAGTGGTGGTAATTGTAGTAGTAAAACACTCAACATAGCGCCTGACACATAGTACATGCTCAATAAATATTATTTCTCATGTGCCTCCACCTAGACTCAAATGCCCAGGCTTTCTGTAACCAAGGAATCTGGAGACCTGAATTCTGGTACTAGGTGTGCCTCTTACAGGCTCTCTCACCTTAGGGGTTATCACATTACCTCTCTGGACTCCAGTTTTCCCTTCTCTGAATTCAAGGATGATGCTGAACTCGGCCCAGCATATAATAAGGGCATCAATCCACATGCACTGAGTGGAGGGGGATCTGTGTCCTATTTCATTGTCTGGGAACCCAAACAGGCAAGAATCATGTCTTGCAAACTGATGGGGTCAACAGGACTTGGCAGAATTGCCCCTGTAGCAATGATATCAGGCTCCTGATTTTCCACCCTTGTTCTCTAACCACCGAGGAAAAGATTACCTGACAATGAACCTGGTTGAAATGAATTATGATCCAGTTATCAAAAAAAAAAAAAAGTAAAAACAACTTGAGATGTCATAGGTGGGAGGCAGGGAGAAGACATTGAATCCAAAAACTAAAAAGCAAAAGAAGACAAGAGCTTTGAAACATATATATTAAAAGCATTTAAAGCTCACAAGTGGATTTTTTTAGGTCCAAAGTGATTTTGAATATTTGATGGTGGAGGCTTAATTCCCTGGGCTCTGTTTCCGGTAACCTTTTTTTAAGCACAACTTTCCACTATTACAATTTTTTTTAAAAAATCCAACACACGGGGGGAAAAGCTTATTTTTCTCAACCCACTTAAAAATAGTAACACCAGGGCTTCCCTGGTGGCGCAGTGGTTGAGAGTCCGCCTGCCGATGCAGGGGACACGGGTTCGTGCCCCGGTCTGGGAAGATCCCACATGCCGCGGAGCGGCTGGGCCCGTGAGCCATGGCCGCTGAGCCTGCGCATCCGGAGCCTGTGCTCTGCAACGGGAGAGGCCACAACAGTGAGAGGCCCGCGTACAGCAAAAAAAAAAAAAAAAAAAAGTAACACCAGCTCCTCAGCAGCCTCAGCACTGCCAGTGCACCTGACCACCCTCTTCCCCGCATTAACCCCTCAGCTTCCATCATCAGCCCTCCCCCCTCCCACCAGACACCCCCCTCCCCTGCAGATCCCCTCGGCGCAGGAAGCTCCCGTTGACAATTCCTCAGCCTAATTGCTCTGCACCACCTCTGGGGCATCCAACAGTTGAGGCTGACATTAAAGGGGAGCTTTTGGATGTCTTTTGACTTCATCAAAGCCACTAGTTCCTTTTACTTGGTGGCTTTGCCAGGATTATTTCTCGGGGTAATAAAGAATGAGGAAGCAGGGAGGAAGGTGGAAGGGTAACAGAGGGCTGAGGCGTGAGGTCTGTGCAGTGACCAGCGATTACAGAGCGTGGAGGAAGGAGGAGGGAGTGGCATGAAGAAAAAAGCATCTGGCCCACTTAGAACTTTACCAAGGCCGGCCTCGTGGGCATTATGTAATATCTTGAATTGATTTATATGCTGCCTTACTCTAGAAAAGATTTGAGGAAAGTTGCCCAAAAAAGGCATTCATAATAAACTTCAGAAAAATAAGAAAAGGGACGGGGGAAGAGAGAGAAAAAGAACAATTTGTTTGAGTTTAAATGAAACAGGAGAAAACTAATGGGCATCAGGGCTTTCAGGCTGCCGAGGTAAAAGGCAGAATTTGATAGTTTACACAGGCTCCTTATCGCAGCGGGAGAGCACAGGACTCTTCCTTGGGATAGGATGTGCTTTTCCCACGCAAAAGTCAGGGAGAAATTCCTGACATAGGGCACTTCATGCAAATTAGGGAGTGATGTGCAAGGATAAAAAAGATACTGCTGCTGCTCTCAGGGAGTGTGGTCAAGGCCAAAGCCTTAGTCCTACAGAGCAACCTGGCAGCAGTTCAGGGTGCCAGGGCTGCCAGGGCCAGGGGTCACCTGGTAGCACTTTAATCATAGCCAAGTGGCAAACTGTTCTTTCACTAGCACGTATGAAAAGTGTTCCACTTTCAGGGTTTTTTCAGGTGGGGGTGGGGAGAACGTTAAGCCTGGGTAACACAGAAAACATTTCCTGAGGTTGTGTATGCATACGTCACATCAAAATTTGAAAGTTTTATTTCTGTACATTTAAAATGTAGCAGAATTGTGCCATATTTGTCCTGTGGCTTATTTCACCTCCCAGTGCCCCACTGACAATCCCTAGCAGTTTGAGAAGCAGTGAAAGAAAGGTTAGAGTGGTCATCTCTAAGCCTCCTGCCACGTCCTGTGTTCTGGAACTCAGGCTTTGGAAAATGATTCTGCAGCAGAGTTGGGTGTGAGCTACACAGGCAGATGGAATCCTCCCCACAACCCAATCAAGTTGGCCCTCTGTCAATCCTCATTTTACAGATGGGACCAACAGAGGTTTGGAGAAAACGAACCCCTTAGGAAGCAAAATGATGCCAGTAGTGAGGTTGGTACTTGAACCTCATGCAATTCTGATCACAAGGCCACAATGTCTGTGAGCTTGTTAGCAGTCAGGGTATCAGAGGAAAAGATGTTCCATCCACAAGATATCCTTAAGGTTGAAGACAAATAATTTTCTCCAGAAACGTGCAACTATTTATGACACTGAAACCGCAAAGGTCTCCCAAGGATCCTCCAGTTATAATATATATGAAAGTGGGCTTCCCTGGTGGCGCAGTGGTTGAGAATCCGCCTGCCAATGCGGTGAACACGGGTTCGAGCCCTGGTCCGGGAAGATACCACATGCCATGGAGCAACTAAGCCCGTGCACCACAACTGCTGAGCCTGCGCTCTAGATCCCGCGAGCCACAACTACGGAGCCTGCGAGCCACAACTACTGAAGCCTGCGCGCCTGGAGCCCGTGCTCCACAACAAGAGAAGCCACGACATTGAGAAGCCCGCGCACCGCAATGAAGAGTAGCCCCCGCTCGCCGCAACCGGAGGGAGCCCGCCTGCAACAACGAAGACCCAACACAGCCAAAAATAAATAAATACATACATTTATTTAAAATATATATATATATATATATATATATATGAAAGTGATTGGAAAACTATAAACACTATAAAAGTCACATTATTTTTATTATTTATTAGTCAATTAATGTTAGTGAATACAATAGGTGAACCCCAAGTCTCAGGGACTTGATGTGGTAAAAGTTGATTTCCCACATCATAGGTTGTTCTTAGTCTTCAGGGACTCAGCGATCATTCAGGGACCCAGGCTGCTTCCGTCTTGTGGCTCCACCTCCTTTAAGCCTTCTAGCAGTAAGAGAGCAAGTTCACAAGTGGGAGGTGTGTAGGAGCCATGCCTGGCAGTGGCACACACCCCATCCCCCCACAGTCCATTGGCAGGATTGAGTCACATGACACACGTAACTACAAAAAAGGCTGGGAAATTTGTATAGCTGCTAGTAGTGAGCACTAGTGGTTCTGTGCCATACGTTTCTACTTGGCCCCAAATCTCTTTTCCTGCCCACAGTTCTATCAGTCTCTGAAGCCCTGATATTCAGTCACCCATCTCCCGTGCAGCCGACCATGCAGGGTTTTGGAGAAGATCAGATGTGACAGTGATGTGAAAGCATTTATGCCAAGGCCCTGCACAAAGCAGGGTCCCCATGTCCTTCAGCTCCGCGTGGACCTGTCAAGTGGTTCTCGAGATGAATGGCACTCTGCATGTCTTGTGAATCTCAGTGCAGTGTGCTCAGCTCGCTTTACCATCGTTAATAATACAAACACAGCCCCAGGAGGCAGGCGCATGTTAGAGATGAGGAAGTGGAAGTACAGACAGAGGTTAAGTGTCCTCCCAAGGCAGCCCTGCAAAAGTGGGTAAACCAAGGAGTGACTTTTCCAACTTTAGAGCTATGAATTCTCATTCTTGCTGGAGGAGAAACCTGACTAGAACACTGAGGGAGGAAATAAGACAGGAGGTTTTCCCCGCGGGACCCTACTGGAGTGGCAACAATCCCTGTCATGTACCCAGCCATGCATGAGTTAAAACCCAGCTCTCATACTTGCTGGCTTCTGGGGCCTTAACCAAGTTACTTAACCTCTGTGAATTTTCTGGCATGCCTCAGTTTTCTCATCTCTAAAATGGGAGGAATAATGCCTTTTCACAGAGATTTGGGAGGCTTAAATGGGATAGTCTATAGCAAACATCTTTATATCTGGAATATAGCACGTGCCCTAAAGATGCTGGAAGGTGATGGTGATGATGATGATGATGATGATGATGATGATGATTAGCAGCTCCGAGCACCATGTCCAGTTCCAATGCTTCTGTCTCAATATCTCTTCAAGAAAAAAGGACTCCTCTATCACTCTTGTAACATCATCAGAGACTAACACAGTCTGGGCCAATAACAGAGGTCCTATAAATACTTGGTGGTAAGTAAAGTTGCACAGAGAATTTGGTGACAGCCTGAAATCTGCACAGCAACTGGATTATGAATCTGGCTTTCGTTTACACCTCTCTTCTCTCTGTTAGGACACAGGTCTCCTTTGGGGCATACCAAACTCAAAACTGGCCAGCTATGGACTTGGCTATGGGACCTTGCAAAAATTACTTCCTTCTCTGCACCTTGGTTTCCTCATCTACAAAAGTAGAGTGAGAATTGTTCATGTCTCATAGGATTGGCGTGAAGATTAAACACCTGAGGATTAAAAACGATGCATGTTATGTGCCTGGCACCGTCCAAGCATGTCTAGAATGTTAGCTATTTATAGGAAGCATAAGTGCAACACCCCTTGCAGGTGACACTAAGGCTTCAGAACAACCTGAGTAAAACTAGCGGTGTAAACCCAGGGCATTCATGACTCTAAGGGGGCTGAAAAGGCCCAGACCAACGGCGGGGGGCAGGGTTCACATTCAAGGCAATTCTGTATCTCCTACCGCATGTAGCGCAGGGGCTTGGCATTCATTCATGGAGAAAGAAATCAGATGGATGACGTAACGTAGGTGTGACGACCAACTGGTATTAATAAAAAGACACCAAGCATGTAATGAAATTATGCTAAGACATCTTTACATCTGGAATATACCAAGTGCCCAAACAATGTTGGATAATAATGATGACAACGATGAAGATGATGAAAATGATGAAGATGATGACTAGCTCTAAACGCCTTGCCCATTTCAAAGCCTTCTGTCTCAATACATCTTTAAGATATCCTGCACCACACTAAGCACTCCACAAACATAATCTCATTTATTTTCACTCTCCTAATCCTGCAACACAGGTGTTACCTCCATTTTATAGATGAGGAAGCTGGAGCACAGAGAGCTTGAACCACTTGCCAAAGGTCACCCAACTGTAAGTGGGGGTCCGGGACAGGAACCAAACCTAGGTCTGGGCACCTGCAAACCTTTGACGCTTCACCACCAAGCGGCCCTGCCCACCAAGGCAAATTGGCTTCACTCCCCAGCAGCTGCCTGAGGGACATGGGCCTTTGAGTCTGCAATTGTGCAAAGTAACTAAGGACTGATGAATCGAATCCCTGCTCAAAAACCTTGCTTTCTCTGTAGCCTCAGGCCAGTAGTTTAATCACCTTGTGTTTCACTTTCTTCATGTAGAAGCAAAAACTTATACTTAGCTACACGCAAGGGACTGGAAAGATTAATCGGACGCTCCAGAAGTGCTTTTAAGATGAAAAGTATGGATTATTTGCATTGTTATTTTAATAGTTTAGGACTTCAGTGTCCCCAGTTTACACAGAGGTGGAGAGCTTAGATGAGGGAGATTGGTGAAATTCATTTTCTCCAGCCTTGTCCTCTGATCCAGGCAGGAGGAACACGGACACCTCCTGATCTGAGTTTTAGTGTAGCTCATCCCACATCCAGCCTGGGTGTGCCGTGGCCCTGAGGGCTGAAGGCTGCCTACAGCCATCTGAGAAGCCAACAACCAAAGAACCAGAGAACAGCAGCCTCTGTCTTCATGACCAGAATGTGAACACACCAAGGACAGGGGCCTTTTCTGTCTTTATCGGCACATCCCCAGCACCTACAATAGGCTCTCATACCTAGTGGTACTCAGTAATTAAATGCTGAATGAATGAATGGTTAGAGGGAGTGAATGAATGAATGAACAATAAAAGAAAAATGTGAGAGTAGAGAGAACACGCAGGAGATTCTCTTGGCCAAAAAGAAGCAGAAGAGTCTTCCAATGGCCGTCCATATTGTGAGCACCTACTATGTGCCAGCCACTGTGACAGGTTCTTACCCTCAGGGGGTTCACAGTCTAAAAAAATGGGAGAGTATCAAGTTCACTAGCAGTTACAGCGCAGTGAATTTGAGCTTTGGTAGCCAACTACAAAGTGTCACATGAGCCATTAATTTCACCCAGAAGGTCAGGGAGGCCAGAGGAAGTAGCATTTTAGCAGGACCCTCATGGGAGAACAGGGTCTTCAAAAGATGAGGTAAGGAAATCTTCTGCCATAGAATGGACATGCCATGAGGGCAGGGATTTGTGTGTGTTTTGCTTACTAATGCACCCCCTACCAAAGCACAGGTACATAGCAAGATCCTATGAGCAAACGTGTGTGTGTGTGTGTGTGTGTGTGTGTGTGTGTGTGTGTGTATGGTGCACGTGCATTACAAACACGTTGGCCAGCAGAAGCAAAATTGTGGACTTGCGAGGATGATGAAGAATTGCCTTGTTCTGCAGTGAGGCAGAAATGTGCATTTGCTGAGGAGGGGGCCGGTAACATGGGGAAAATTTAGAAGGGCCTGAACACCACACACACACTTGGGAATTTGGAATGTTTCCCGTCCTCTGTCCTTGCATATTTCAATTTAATCTTTCAAGCAGAAATTTTTTTTTTTTCTCCTAAGGCTTTCCTCTGCCAGGACAGAGGGCATGCTCACAAAATGTAAAATCTATTTAAATAATTAAACCTGTGGCCAACAACAGTGGTCAGGGTAGAGGCTGGCCTGTGACGTTGTAAATCACTGCCGTGCCTGGTACTTGGCTCAGGGCAGGAGAGTCTGGGAAAGCATGTGAACAGCCGGTGGAGCCCTGCAGTGGAAGTGCAGAGTCAATGCTGGGCACTTGGTTTGGGATGAGTTATGGAGATGAGGCAGGTGCTCGTGCCCTGTTCCTCTGACAGCCAAGCCGCCTTGCTGACAGACGGAGCACATCTTTGACGTCCTCTCTGCTCCACTCCCTTCTTTAGCATCAAGCAGGCTTCTTCCTCTGTTCCCAGTAGAGGGACAGGAGTGGAGATGGGGCTGACATGTGAGTCCCGACCCCCCCGGGGGAATTTAGGAGAGGAAGGAACAATAGGGTCACCTCTCAGCTCTCAGGCCACCAGGGGCAGGACCCCGCACTCCCTGCTTAGCGCACGTCTCCTCAGCTACTTACTTGTTTGGAATTGAGCACCTACTGTGTGCCAGGCTCTTCACACGCAGTATTTCAAACAGTGGTTAAGAGTAGAGACCCTCATCCTAAACCAGCCAGATCCAAAAACTCCCTCTACCACTCAGCTGGGTAAATTCAGGAAAGTGATTGAAACTCTCTGTGCCTCAGTTCCCTCTTCCTTTCAATGGGATCAGTAATAGAGTGGTTGTGAGGATCCAATGAGGGTAACATACATGTCAATCACTTTGAGCACCGCCTGACTCTTAGTAAATGATATATAAATATTAGCTCCGATGACCAACCAACTAGCAAAAACTCACTGAGCATCTGCTCATATGTTCAGCGCTGGGTTACATGCCTTTATGAATGACCTCATTCATTCCTTTAACTAACGAATATTAGGAAGTATCTATTATATGCCTGATACGGTGTGGGGTATTTCCTCTGCATTTTCTCATGGATCCATTTCAGAAACATTTATTGAGTCTGTGCTCTATGCCAGGCCAGAGCCAGGTACTTACACAACACAGCACATAATTTCACTAATGCTCCTGCATTGGCTCCCTAATCCTGCCCTAACGTAGCACCACAGACTGGGCAGCTTAAACAACAGAAGGTTACTGCTTCGCGGTTCTGGAGGCTAGAAATACAAGATCAGGGTGCCCATGGGGTTGATTCCTTCTGAGGGCTGTGAGGGAAGATCGGTTCCAGGCCTCTCCCCCAGCTTCTGGTGGTTTGCTGGCAATCTTTGGCCTTCCTTCGCATGGGGATGTATCACCCCGATCTCTGCCTTCATTTCCACATGCCTTCTCCCTGTGTGTGTGTGTCTGTGTCCCAATTTCCTCTTTTTCTAAGGACATCAATCTTTTGGGATTAGGGTCCATCCTAATGAAGTCATCTTACCTTGATTACCTCTGTAAAGACCCTGTCTCCAAATAAGATCATTCTGAGGTGCTAGGGTTAGGACTGCAGTGTTTCTTTTGGGAGGGGGAACACAGTTCAACCCATAGCGCTCCCCAACAATAATTTTCTTTGCTAAGACTTCACGCGCATTCTTACGCATTCAACAGCCACTTGCCCTGCTGGGGACCACACCCCTATTGACGCCCATCCACTCCTCGAGCAAGTGTTTCTTCCTCGAATTTTCCAGATGCCGTTACAGGCACTTCACAGACAGCAACACGACCTCCTTATTACCATGCACATTTACAGCCAAGGTGCCTATGTCTTGGGACGGGTCTACCTCAAAGCCCACCGTTCTCCTAAGGTGCCCGCTCCCTCCGATATTCAGGCAACTTTGCTTCTCCTGTGGTCCAAGTCAAGGGAAACTCATCACCTTCCCCTGTCCTAGGTGTGCAAAAGATGCAGTTAATATGCTGCCTGTACTCCAGAGCAGCTGAACAGACAATTAAAAAAAACCTCCACTACCCAAGAATGGACAACAATCCCATTTGTTGTTTGGCAGAACTAAAAATAGTCTTGCGCGGACGAGCTGAAGGGGCATTTGGTGCCGCGGCCCGTTTCCAGCACACAAAAGGAGCGGGGATTTGCTGGCTCCAGCGGAGGCTTAGTTGGAAGAAAGGCAGAGGAGGAAAGAACAGAAAAGTTCACCCTTGATGAGAAATGACCTTTGTAACTCCCTGGGTCTCCCTAGAGTTTCCTTTGTAGAATATTACATCTTTCCAGATCTAATTCCAACCCATCTGTCTTATCACACTGTGGAAATATTAATAGTTTTGTTTAGGATGTTTATTTATTTTAATATATAAAAGAATTTTCTGCTCTTTTTTCCCCTGTTTAGTCTTTCCCCTTGTTTTGTAGGGTCTTTGGTATTTATTTCAATGTACTTAATATCCCATTGGGTAAGACTGACACCCTTGGCCCTTTGCTACCCACAGATGCACTGGCAGGGGCCTGGGCATGGCCCTCTGTGTCCACCAAGACTTGTGGCCACAGCCAGGACTGGCCAGTAGCTTATCGTGTCACAGTTCATCCTGACTTGGCCTAGAGTCTCGGTCCAAAGCTCTGTTCCCTAGGAGTTGCCCACGATTCATTTCACCCTCCATCTCTTTTTTTTACCTTGTGGGTACCCCTGTTCCCGGCTAGCAGCAGCTGTAAGGAAGGGCTGGGAATTTTCTTTTGGTTTCATATAGTCTTTGGCCCTGTTTTGTCCTTCTCTGGTAGCTTAGCTCCAGCCTCAGCCTTGCTTCTGTGCAGCTGAGAAATCTGCAGAGACGTTTACACATTCTGGAATTTGAATCTGGGTCCTCCTTTCACTAGCTCTGTGCCTTTGGGCAAGTGAATTAGACTGCCTGAGCACAGTTTCCTCAACCATAAAATGCGGTCGCTGTGCCCAAGTCATAGCATCACTGCTACAATCAATGGGAGGATGTAATCTAAAGGTCGGAAATGAGAGATTTGGTTACTACCACGTAATGATAGCATTTCTATTAAAACTAGCCTTTATCTAGTTTGGACTCCAATTTTCCTAAAAAAAAAAAAAAAGTCACAGCCTTCCCTGATTTGATACAACAACCAAAGGAGGGATGGAGGTAGGTATTATAACCCCCATTTCACAGAAAAGAGAACTGAGGCTCCTGAAACAGCTTGGAGCCAGAATCAGAAGGCACCCTGATACATCCTCTGGTACCTTATATAGATGACAGAACAGTGGCCAAGACAGGAGGGGATTGCCCAAGGTCAAAGGCAAAGCAGGCCCCTAACTCCCTGTGTTCTCACTGCCCCCTCAGACTGCGATGTGCTGGTTAGATACTCAGTGATTACACACATTTTAGTTCCTAGTCAAATATGTTCTTCTGAAAATGCTAATGAGAAGTCTGGCACTAACCGTGCTGGGAAAATCTTCAACTTTCCTGAAGCAATCCAGATAAACCTTTCTTGAGCACCTCTGCTACTCTGCCCTCCCTCACCCCACAACAGCCGCAAAGGCCTGGGTCCTGGTCAGGGAACATGCCTCCCACTGCGGCCTCTGCATCCCCTCTCTCCATCTGCCTGTGACCCTTCTCCAGGATACCTTGTGGCTGGCTCCCTTACCTACTCCAGGTCTTTGTTCAAAGCTCACAGCCTCAGGCTGACCTTCTCTAACACCCTATTTAAAATTGCAGTCCCTTCCCACTCCCTGTGCCCCCTACCCTATCCCTTCAAAAATACTAAATGCAGTTTATTTATTGTGTTAGGTATCTCTTTTCTCCCACTACAATGTAAGTATCCTGAGGGTCTACATCCATGTCTATTTTGTTCACTTCTGTACCCACAGGCCCTAAAACAATGCCCTGCACTTAGTAGTTGCTCGATAAATATTTAATGAGTGAATGGATGAAAGAATGAGTGAAGGAGGGAGAGAGTGAGTGAAGGAAGGAATCTATACTGAAACAGACCATCAGTGCACATTTTTTTAATAGGAAGCACAGATTAGGGAACAGCTGCTTGGAAAGGAAAAGTCTGGAAAAACCAGAGCTATGACCTTATTTTAGCTCTTCCTTGGTGTCAGGAGGACCGAGTAGAGAGAGAGCTATGACCTTGTTTTAGCTCTTCCCTGGTGTCAGGAGGACTGAGTAGAGAACCAGCACACCAGGCAGAGGGAAGGGCACAAAGTCTTGGTGTCAGGAAATAAGATATTTTGGTGACAGTGAGTGTTTCCAAGTAAATGCCAGGGAAGCATTTCCCAGTGCGTATTTTACAGAGCACCGACCCTGCAAGATGCCCCTTGATGGAAGGATGTCTTGCTGTCTTCAGAACAAGACAGGCTAGAGATTCATAATTCACAGGAAGACCTGGGTTCAAGTCCTACCTCAGGCACCTCTTGACTCCATGTGTGCTTTCTTCGTTTCTGTTTCCTTGATAATAACCGTGGGGTTGTTGTGAGGATTCAGTGAAAGAACACAGCAAGGGCACTCATCACAATGCCAGGTACTTAAGAAGACCTGAAAGTTTGGGTCTAGCATAGTGGCCACAACTGCTGACTTCAGAGGATGTCTGGGCTGGAGTCCCAGCTCCCCTGCTGACTAGCTGGGTGAATGTAGGCAGGTCACTTAACTTCTCTGTATCCTAGTTTCCTCATCTGTAAGATACGGATAATGGTAGCACCGCCTCCCAGAGTTGTGGGGATTAAATGAGTTAATAAAGCACAGGGACCAGTGCCTGGCATGTAGTAAGTGCTATGTTAGTGTCAGCTATTGTTAAAACTAAGAGTCCTACTGTTTTCAGGGCAACCTTGCCAGGGATCCACTGGAGAGCTTTTGTGTCATAAATTTGCATAACAGAGGCTCTGAAAAGTCCCACAACAAATAAACCTGCTGAACCCTCCTTCAGTATTTTTCCCAGACTAAATTCCCCATGGAATGCTCTACCCTGCTAACCCTCCCCATTAATAATCCAAAGACCTATTTTCTGGGGACACGCCTTTCAGAACTGTGAGCCTCACTACTTGGGTATTTGGGGCTTGGGGAGAGACTCAGATGGGGCTGGCATGAGAGCTGGAAGATCAAGATATTGGTGTGGCCCTGGGAAGCTTGGGAAAAGACATAAAGAGGGAGGTGACCCCATGAGATTCACGTTTGGGGAGGTCCCTCTGGGGCAGCCCCTGGGGATTGAGGGTAGACCAGACCTGTGTCAGGGAGGCCAGTTAAGCGGCTGTGGCAGTGGTCCAGCCGAAAGAAGCAGGTTTAAATTGGGGGCAGTGGCAGCAGGCTAGGGAGGGAAGGGTGCATATAAGAAATATTTAGAGGCAGAATGGTCAGGGGCAGAGCAAAGCGGGGCTGGGGCTGAGAGAGCCATACATGATACCAGACCATAGGGGCACCACCTGGACTCTGGTAGACCCAGCCAGGAAGAGAGAGCCCCTGGTTTTCACAGCCCCTCGGTGTGCTCTTAGCAGGGGCAGCATGGGAGAGTAACCCCATGGGGGTCACTCTGGATGACTTTGGAACGCCTTCTCCCATCATTTGTCTCAGGGACACCCTGGAAGCCAGGAAGGAGGAAAGGGGAGTTAGATTCTTGTGAACCAGAGCTCTGAGTTACAGTTCTTTCCTCTTTCTCTCCACCAGCCTTTCTAACACGTCACATGTGCACACGCGTGCATACATACACACGCACACACTTCCACAGCTCCTGACACCTGGCCCCTCTGCTCAAATTCCCAGGAGACACAGCACACAGGAAGTTCCAGCCTACATGGAAGAAGGATCTTGGAACTGGGAGGGCAGAGCCCTGAGCTCAAGGCCCATTTCCTACCCTTCCCACTTAAGAAATTCAGTTCATCCCTGGGACTCAGTTTCCATATCTGAAAAATGGAGCTGAAATGCCTTGCTGAGTCCATGTGAGGATTAGCTGGGGTGCACGTCCAGTGCTGGCAGATGGGCTGGCAACAGAGGTACCACACCAACGGCTAATGTTTATAGAGACGGGCCAGGCACACCTGTCCGAGCCCTCCCTGCTGTCCCTTCTTTAGTTCCCAACAACCCAATGCAGGGGCACCCTCCTCCCTGCACTTGACAGATGAGAACCTAGGACTCAGGGAGAGTAGGGAACTTGCCCAGGGTCACACACCAGTCCGAGGCTGGGAGGCAAACCCAGGGATTCTGGCCGCACCCCTTCACCACTCCACCCACTAAATGCTCTGAGGAAGGACAAAGACAGCCACAGTGAGAACTCACGGTAGAATGGCTGAAGGAAGTCATTCCTTACTTCTGAGGCCCAGTTACCTCGCCTGCAAAGTGCGAGCCCCAAGAGAGCTGAGCCCCCAGCACGGTGAGTTAACACCTGGCCCCAACACCCCACCCGGGCACCGGCGGCTATCGTCCCTCCCGGCCCACGTTGGCTTCCAGCGGAGGAATGGCTGCCGCCATTAGCTATGCCTGGAGCCCTCGCCATGGAGGAAGAGAAAGCACAAGAGCTGGGGTTGAACAGTGCAGTCAGGCCCCTTGGAGCCCAGCCCTTGGGCTGGCTGCCTTGACAGTTTCTCCTGGCACCTCTGTGGCCAGGCGCTAAAAATAGCCTTCCATGGCTCTGCAGCCAAGCCAGCTCCCTACGGAGGATTCTCGCCCTTTAGGGGCCGTGATCATCTGCTTCCTTCTGACTGCTGTTGGCAGTGAAAGCACTAGATTATCTCGGCAGAGGCTGTTCCAGAACCCAGGCTGGGCCTGCGAGGCCGGCGGGAGGTCATCGATCCAGCCTCCCCACTGAGTGGTCTTCAAGCCAGCTGCACAGGGAGGGGGAGTCAGGATCCTGGGATGGGGGGAAGGAAGGACTAGGAGAGGAGGATGGGAAGTGGGAGAGTAGGGTGGAGAAACCAGGTCCCAAGAAGGAGGGCAGGGATTCCCTGTGGCGCAGTGGTTGAGAGTCCGCCTGCCGATGTAGGGGACGCGGGTTCGTGCCCGGGTCCGGGAAGATCGCACATGCCGCAGAGCGGCTCGGCCCGTGAGCCATGGCCGCTGAGCCTGCGCGTCCGGAGCCTGTGCTCCGCAACGGGAGAGGCCACAACAGTGAGAGGCCCGCGTACCGCAAAAAAAAAAAAAAAAAAAAGGAGGGCAGCTGAAACCCGGAGAGAGACAATTAGGAAGGGGCCTAGGTACTTTCTTCCAAACCTAGAACAGTCTTGAGCCAGAATATAGGGGGCAAGTCGGGGGCAAAAGGATCATAATTAGCACAGTCATAACAGCCGCCCATCATTGGCAGGCTGCACTATACAGATCTGCCAGTTGCGCACTGCACAAAAGCCCCCAGGCCAGGGTGAATCGGAGCTGAAATCTGTATGGGCTGGGTCTCCCAGAGGAGGCATCTTTCTCTAAAGCCTAATTCTCAAAAGGCTTTATGGATTAGCCTCGGTGCTGATCATTGGGTACCTTTGGTACGCCCACCAGAGCGGTTAGCAGATTCTGTTCTTTCATTTAATCCTCACAGCCCCACCAGGGAGGTCTTATTTCCCCATTTTACTGAGAGCCAGAGAAGTTCAGTCACATGCTCAGGGACACAGACCTAGTGAGTAATGGAAGTGGATCCCCAACCCTGGTGCCACCAAGTAGAAAAGCCTGTGCTGTTTACGCCACGCCATTAGAGTGAGTTAGAAGTACAACCACTGGTTGATCATTATGCCAAGCATGTGCTAAACGTTCTACATACGTTCAGTTCTCAAAATAACCCTGCGAGGTAAGAAAGGCCATCTTCAAGCTGTAGATGAAAAGACCTGAGAGGCGGGCAGGTTAAGTTGTCCAAGGTCACACATTAACTGGCTAAACTGGGATTCAAACCCAAGAGTCCCCATTTGAGAGCCTTGCTTCTAACAGCTGTAAGCCAGAGGCCATCTAAGGTTCCCTAGTCCTTTGAGAATTGCGTAAAAACAGACCTGTATTCCCCCAACCTCTAGCTGAGCTCTGCCCGGATGTCTGCAAATTCCCGGGAACTTGGGTCTTCACTGCACAGCTGGTTCTGATTTCCTCCAGTCCTGACAGTGGCTTTCGAGTCCCTCAGCTAATAGAGGAAGAGCTGGAGTGACTGGCCATCACTTATTGGGCACATACAGGGGGCCCTTCCTACCCAGGTGTGCTCTGTTCCAGCCCAGTCTGGCACCTGATCCATCAGCTTTGATCTTCCCCCAGGTGTGCCCCAGACTGTATGGAGGTCTGGGAGAGGGGAAGGGTATTTACATCCGCAGCAAGTCAAACTATGTAAATGAAAACATTTGCCTCCCTAGCCTTTGAAAACCTGTAGCCACCCACCCACAAGAACCCCTCACTAGCCACTGTTCCCCATGGGCACCGGTGCTCTGCCAGGTTACACGGAACCTTTTCTCTTCTTCATCCTCCTCTGCTCTGCCCCAACCCACAATTTCCT
Source organism: Aethalodelphis obliquidens (assembly GCF_003676395.1). Classification (NCBI taxonomy): domain Eukaryota; kingdom Metazoa; phylum Chordata; class Mammalia; order Artiodactyla; family Delphinidae; genus Aethalodelphis; species Aethalodelphis obliquidens. The sequence goes on along the minus strand of NW_020837994.1, from coordinate 6,291,184 downwards.
ATTAAAGTCTTAAGTAAAACAGTATAACTTAGCGTCGTTTCAGACTATCCCTCATCTTCCTCTGCACCCCCAAGGGTGGTGGTTTCCTGGTGTATTTTCTTAAACAGATTCAATTCTCCCCTACAGTGAACTTTAGTGTCAGCTGTTAAAGTATTCACCCCTCTGATATCCTGCCAAAGACGGAACAGGCTGCTTTGAGAGGCAGAGTGTTCCCCACCACTGGAGATAATCAAGCAGAGGTGGGGTAGACAGACGTCAATGGTATCATTCAAGAGCACAGGCTCTGGAGTCAGACTGCCTGGGTGTAAATGCTGGCTCCACCACTTACTGCTAAGCCTCAGTAACCTCATCTGGAAAATGGGGAGAATAATAATGCCTACTCCACTTATTGGTAACACCTACCAATGACTACCAAGTACTGAAAAGATTAAATAAAATGTATTTAAACTGCTGATTATGGTGCCTGGAACATAGTAAGCCTACAATAGAATTTACTATTGTTTAAGTCAGCTCGGGCTGCCACAATAAAGTACCACAGACTGGGTGGCTTATAGCAACAGAAATTTATTTCTCATGTTTCTGGAGGCTGGGAAGTCCAAGACTAAGGTGCTGATAGATTCGGTGTCTAGTAAGGTACTGCTTCCTGGTTCATAAATGGTCATCTTCTCACTGTGTCCTCACATGACTGAAGGGAGAAGGGGGTTCTTCAGGGTCTCCTTTATAAGGGCACTAATCCCATTCATTAAGGCTCCACCCTCATGACCTAATCACCTCCCAAAAGCCCTACTTCCAAATAACATCACACTTGGGGTTAGGATTGCAACATATGAATTTGGAAATGGTGGGGGGGCGCAGGGGGTGCGTAAACGTTTGGACCATTGCAGCTATCATCATTTTTTATTTATACATTATTATTTTCTACCAATGCTAAGACTTCCTAAGACTAATTTTGTTCTCTGCTATATCACCAGGGTTTATTTCAGGACTTGACACATAATAGTCATTGATAAACATCTTTAGACTAAATAAATGGATGGAAGGATAGATGAAAAATGAATAAATAAATAATGAGGAGTGTTCTATACACCAGACGGACATTATGAATCATTCCTAGTGCTCAGTGGTTTGATTTTAACATCTTGCTAATCACTGTGTGTGTTTTCTTGTTTGCTTGGTGTTGCAAGAAGAAAGTACAGTCAGTTCTGCTATAACACCACATATGTGTTCTGAAAATCACTGTACTATCCAAAATCATGCATTAAAAAACCCCGGTTTGTGGTAGAAATGGAGTTAAAGCCACAACATTCAAAAGTTTCACCAATGACCCAGTTTTAAAAAAAGAAAAAATGGGACCTGACAAAAAATGGCAGCACAGTTTTAAATATATTGAATGGTTAAATGCATAAATATTACAATAAATATAGCCCTTTACCTTGAAAAAGACCTGGGGTTTGCTTGTGGAGGCGGACATCAGAACCTTGAGTTATTGTGAAGAATTGTCTGAAACTGGACAGAGATTTGGAACCCAGATGTGGATGCTTGTGGCTCATACCACAGGCAGCTAACTAAGGTAACTGGTGGGTGTTTGATGTGTGTGTGTATTTTGTGTCTTATATGGCTCCGTTCAGCTGGGATTTGGGCATTCATTTAGTGTTTTTCACTGGGGAAAGTAGGTATGCTTACACTGTTCCCTCGTATAAGTTGCATTAGAACAAATTTCCTGCTTTCAAAACAAGCGTTTCAGCAGAACGGAATGTAGGCTGTTTTGATGTTTGTCTTTTACTGCTTAGTAGTCCTCTTCAAGTTCCTGTTTCCTACAAAAGCTGAGCTAAATTATTGGTGCCCTTTTCCTCCGATCATCCATGTTTTCACAAGTGCCTGTCAAGTACCTACTGCAAATAAGCACTGAAAACACAGGGATAAATGTCCAGATGGTCCCTGACTTCACAGAGCTTACAGTCTAAAGACAGAAGCAAAATAATTATATACGTACTTCAAATGATAAGTTCTGCCCCTTGACAGGGGCATTTCTAAGCTCGGTAATGCTAAGTTCCCCTCCACGTTGCACGTAAGCCCTCCCTCACTGTAATAAATCACACCCAAGCTTACAGCGATGTCTGATGCCCATGGTTCACATCGGGGCACCTGCCCCCGACAGAACTGGAGTGCCAGGTTGGCACAAAGAAAACCCCGTGCTTCCTAATGAAGACTGGACCCGTTCTCAGAACCTGGTAGAGCACAGGAGGACTAATTTGGAGGATGGGTTGGTCTTGACTGAGTTTAAGTTTTCCTCCACCCCAAGGAAGGGTCTTTGTCCTTCTGGGAACTTTAGACAATGCAATGGCAGTTTACCTCTCTCCTGGTTGAAATCCTTCAAGGGCTTCCCGTTTCTTGTGGTCCAAAATCCAAACCCTTTGCCATGGCCTGATAGGCCTGGTATGATCTGACTCCAGCCTAACTCTCCATCCTTCACTGATGTCTAGCCTCACTGGCCTGTGTTTGATCTTCATCATATTGCCTCCTCTGGGCCTTTGCACCTGCCGTTCCCTCTGCCTGGAATGCTCTTCCTTGGGCTGGTCCACTTTCATCCTCTCCTCAGAGAGTCCTTCCCCAGTTGTTATATCATCAAGATGTTTCTTTCTTTCATAGCTTTGACCGCAATCTGTAATTACCCTGAGTGTTAGTTTCCTATTGCTGCTGTAACACAGTACCACAATTTTAATGGCTTAAAGCAACAGAGATTTATTTTCTTATAGTTCTGGAAGTCAGAAGTCGAAAATGGGTCAGTGGGACTGCGTTCCTTCTGGAGGCTCTGAGGGAAAATCTGTTTCCGTATCTTTTCCAGCTTCTAGAAGCTGCCTCATTTTTTGGCTCATGGAGCTCTTCCACCTTTAATCGCATTAGTCCGACCTCTGTTTTAGTCATCACATCTTCTCTGACTCTGAGCCTACAACCTCCCTTTCCTAAGGACTCTTATTATTACATTGGGTCCATCCACCCAGGTAAACCAGGTTAATCCCCCAACTCAAAATTCTTAACTTAATCCCATCTGCAAAGTCCTTTTTGTCATGTAAGCTAACATCCACAGGTTTGGGGGACTAGGTTGTGGACATCTTTAATGGGGGAGACATAATTCAGCCTACCACATTTTGTTTATTTATTTGATTACTTGTTTACTATCTCTCTACTACACTGTAAGCCCCATGAAACAAAGACTTTCTTTGTCTTTTTGACTACTGTTTCCCTAGAACCCAGCATAATTCCTGGTATGTAAGGGCTCAATAAATATTTATAGAATAAGAGAATTGATGAGTGAGAGTTTGATAAATCTCAGTTTTTTAAAATTATATGTGGAATACTCAATATTCTAGTTACAGGGAAGGAACACTAAATTTGCTCCTAAACCTTACAGCTAGCTAGCTCTGTGATTTGGGGCAAGTTGCCTCACCTCTCTGAGGCTCCATGGTCATATCTGTAAAATTGAATATATTTTAAAAATACCTCAGAGGGCTTCCCTGGTGGCGCAGCGGTTGATAGTCCTCCTGCTGATGCAGGGGACATGGGTTCGTGCCCCGGTCCGGGAGTATCCCACATGCTGCAGAGCGGCTGGGCCCGTGAGCCATGGCCACTGAGCCTGCGCGTCGGGAGCCTGTGCTCCGCGACTGGAGAGGCCACAACAGTGACAGGCCCGCGTACCGCAAAAAAAAAAAAAAAAAAAAAAATACCTCAGAGATATTGTAGGTATTAAATAATATTATGACTAGGAAAAGTACTTGGAAACTGCAAAGCATTCGTAGTTATGATAATTACTGTTGCGTTGACTATAGATGAGCAAGGTAGGGTCTAATGGGGAAATCACACATGTAAATAAGTAACACAAGGTATAGGTCTGTTTTACTGGAGTTACTGTGTGCTGGGGGAGATTGTAGAGTATACCAGGAAAGGTTAATTCCAAGTGGGAGGCTGGGGAAGACATAGTTATGGAGTGACCCACACAGCAGCCAGGAATAGCAGAGAATAGGAAGGTATTAGATTGTTGCCAGGAACCAAATTTAAATAAATCTCCGAAAGCAGCAGAGTTAGAAAAGGGAGATGCTAGAGGACCCATTTGCAATGACCATCTGGCTTGTTAAAATTGGTTAAAGGTAAAAAAGAGAAATAGAGATCCATGTCAGTGGCATCAAATTACCCTTCAGACGAGCAGGTCTACAAATTGCAGACTTCCCTGGCTGCAGTCTCTGAACTATCCAAAGACATGATTTCAATTTATAAGGAAAATTCGTTTTAAAACTCCACTGAAAGCAGGCTTCATTGAGAAATGTTCAACATTGCTCAATTACTTTATTAAATCCCCTTCTTTATGTGTTGTGAAGGGTCATATGGTATTCTGCAAAAATAAAACAGGCTTTGTTTCATGTCCTAAGTGGGGAATAGTGACAAGGGCATGTATTGTCACTATTGAAACCTTTTTAAAATTTTAAACATTTTGTAATAAATTTAGAAGAAAACAATAAATAGGTTTTGGAGTGAGACAGACCTGAACACAGGTGTCGGTTCCACAGCCTCCTGGCTGTGTGACCTTGAGCAAGTCATTTATATTCCTCAGCCTCAGTTTTGTCTTCTGTGAAATGGCAATAATCCTGACTACCTCACAGATAGCTGTGAGAATGAGAGGTAACACAGGTTACTCCCTGTTCATGTCACAGAAGGTGCCACCTAGCAAGAAGTCATTAAATGTTAGTTCCTTGATGTACACGAGATAAGAAAAATCACTCAGAGAAGCAGATCCTACTGGGATTTCAGGTGTTCTTGCACAATAGTGAACTAGAGAAGTCATTCTTCTCTGACCCTGTTTCTTCTAGAAAACGCTCATTTTGTCTAATACTCCAGAATAGCCAAAAATGCTCTCTTGCCTGCCAGCCTCAATTAAAAGGTAAAGCCACCTGGATACTTTGTTGCAAAGGATTCTGAAGACATGCCTGGGTTCCTGAGTAAAGACTGATTAGTGATGTCTGCCCCAGGCAGGGTTGTGGAAGTGGCAGCACCCAAGCTTTGTATATATTTGCTCTCTGGAGTTTCTGACCTCTGGAAAACACTGACAAAATTGCTTCACAGCAGCCTCCTTTCTAAAAGTTGTACTACACACACACACACACACACACGCACGCACACGCACACGCACACGCACACACACACACACACACACACACGCCGCCGCCGCCGCCGCCGCCGCCGCCGCCACCACCTCCACCACCGCCACCACCGCCACCACACCATCACCACCACCACACCACTATCACCACCAACAGCTCTTCAACCAAAATTAGTAACTAGGTCCTTTGTATTTTCAGAGATATGGGTAAATATCTCCATTATCTCCCTATTACCCTGGTTTGTAGTAGGTATTTGTTTACATCCCTAGCTGTTCCATTAGGCCCTAAGCTCCTTGAGGGCAGAGGCCAAGCCTTTAATCATTGCTTTTTTTGTTTGTCTTTTTTTTGGTGGTACGTGGGCCTCTCACTGTTGTGGCCTCTCCCGCTGCGGAGCACAGGCTCCGGACGCACAGGCTCAGCGGCCATGGCTCACGGGCCCAGCTGCTCCGCGGCATGTGGGATCTTCCTGGACCGGGGCAGGAACCCGTGTCCCCTGCATTGGCAGGCGGACTCTCAACCACTGCGCCACCAGGGAAGCCTGCCTTTGTCACTTTTTTTGTAAAACCAAAGAGGAGGCAGTCTGTTGTAATGGAATGAGCATGACTTTAGGTCACCCTCTGGCTCCACCACTCCAAGAGCCCTCAGACCTCAGAGAAGTCATTTAATATCCTGGACCTCTGTTTTCTCATCTGTAAAATGCAACAATAGTTCCTTGGAGAGTAGGTGTGGGAACCAAAGTGGGGTTGGGATTGAGAAACCAAGTGGAAGCCTACCCCAGGATTCAGAGAGGGGACAGAGGCCCAGAGAGGAGCAAGAAGGGGCAAAGTGCCACAGGAGAAACAGCTCCAGGGCTGGATGAGCTGTCCCCACCCCCAGGGTGAGGCCCAACAGTGAATGGAGACAAACTCTGCTGAATGCACCCCTCTCTTTTTCCTGTGCCACCTTGTAAGCCCCTTCTCATCTTTCAAGAGTTACGAGTCTGATGCAGGTTTGAGAATTGACGAGAACACTGATTAGGTGAGAACAAGGTTATGGTGACTGGTTTTACTAACAGAGCAGCTTGCCAAATTGAGCACAGGTGATGAGATGCAGGCCTCTCCCTGGAGCCACCCTTGCTCCTCCCAAAGGCACCTGGGGCCAGTGGTCTCGGCAGCCTGCACCGATGTAGAAATCTGCAGGTGGGAGGAGCCACAGTTCCCCAAATGGGTGATTTATGGCTTCTTGGGCTATAGGACCTCCTGGAGGGTCAGTAAAGTGGGCCTGGTCAGGACCTGCCACAAGGGGGAGCCCAAGAGACTGAGGCTGAGGATAGGGGAAAGCCAGGTTAGGGGAGAGGAAGGGCCAAGGGAATACCTAGATGGAGGTACACTGGGGTGCACTGAGTTACCCTCGGAGGAGCTGCTCTGTCTCAGGAACAAAGATGGGTGCCAGGCTTACGAGACACTAGGCAGATGCAGGAATGAAGCAGGCTGTGGGGAGCAAGGGCAGGACAAAGGGGTGGGTCCCCTGCAGGACCAACTCTGGCTTTTCCAGCCTCGTTTGTAGGGGAGGGCCCGCCAGGCTCAAAGGAGCCGGGTGGGGCAGAAGCAGGGGGCTTGATAAAGGCCTCTTGAAACAGTAATATTGATTTCCCACAAGTACACCTTAAATTCATGCACGAGGGAGAAGCAAGATTTCATTCCACTTAGAGCATATTCTTCTTAACACTGATGAGTTGTAAGGTAAGCATTAGTGGGAGATAAAAATTATGATCATGATAACAATAATAAAAAGCATTTAAATTTGTACAGCACTTTATACTTTACAAAATGTGTTCTCATTCATTAGCTCGTGGGAGCCCCCTAATAGCTCCTTGAGGAAGGCAGAATGACTGCCATTAACCCATTTTATGAGGAACAGGCTCAGAGAGGTAAAGTGACTGGCCGGAGGTCCCACAGCTGATGGGGGCCAGAGATCTCTTCCCCGAGTCCAGTGCTGTTCCCTCAGCCTTCAGAGAGAGGCCTAATCATCCTCAGCTCTCCGCCTTGTTCAAAGCCTTGTGACTGTCCCCTAAGGACAGCCTGGGGAACATCCCAGTGAGCCCTGACGGATGGGCCACCAACCCCAGGGCGGCTCGCAGTAACCCTCTGCGGACAAAGGAATATTTGGCTCACGAGATGTGCAACACATTGCTGGGCACGTTCTCCACCAAGAAAGCTCAGACTAAGCAGAGCTAAATGCGGAAGTTCCAGAATTCCAGCTTCCCTCTGTAACCTTCTAGGGACTACACTGGTGTCAGCTTCAAAGACAGCTGCACGTATTTGCCACTCAGGAACAAAGGTACTGAAAAGTGACACCTCAAGTTTGGAAGGAGCCCGGCAGAGACAGAAAAACCAGAGACACGCAGGCAGCGACAGACCGGGAAGAGATGGGAGAGAACAGAGAGCGGGGAGGGGTCGGGGAAAAAGAGAGCAAACAATAGAGAGGAGGAAAGGAGAGGGAAAGCCAGTCTGAGAGCAAAAGGAGAGGAAGGGAGTAAAGGGGTAGAAGGGTATGAGGGGAGGGAGGGAAGGGGAGAGAGAGAGAGAAAGTGAGCCAGAGAGCAGCAGGCTTTGAAAGTAGCAAGATGGAAAGCATTTATTTTTAAGAGAGCAGCTTTTAAATACCTTATTCTCCAGTCCCCCAAATGTAAATTTTCCTTTTCCTCACGAGTTAATCAAGCTTAAACCAATTCTAAGAGCTGAAGGGCTTGGCTTAACTGCAACAAAGAATGTGTCCAATGAAGCTGACCCCTGTCCAGTCACCGTGTCACAGCGGCAGAGGACGGGAGATTAACGAGACTGTCCTCACCCAGGCGAGGCCGGCCAGCCCTACACAAAAGCAGTTGGAGCACTCGCTGCCCCCTCGCCGGGCAGGGCACGCAGCTGTGCCCAAACAAGGAAGAAGCGCTCCCAACACTCCCGCAGTTTTGACCCAGGACGCCAATAAAACCGCGTCGAGCACCTGCCCCATCTCTGCGGCCCCCCAACGACCAGGAGGAGGGGGCGGGGAGAGGGCGGCTTACAGGCTGGGTTCTCATTGGCTGAGAGGCTGGTGGGCGGAGCAGAAGCCTGAGGGGCCGAGTTCTCCTGGCAGCTGGGGGGCACAGTAGGGGTTCTCGGGTGGACTACCCTCATGAGATAGTCATAATTGTAATAACTGCTCTAATAACACATACTGTTCTTTTATCTGGTCTCTACTATGTACTAACGCTTTATTGGAACTCTGTTATGGTAACTGTTGCCGCATCACCAATGAATCCAAAGTTCACGGCTATCTATTCACGGCTTTGGTAAATGCAATCTGCCACGACTTTTGAAATCCTTTTTGTCCCCCTATGAATCATTGCAGCAATTCTATAAGATAGCAAAATCCCCATTTTAGGCAGGAGGAACCGGATCTTGGAAATGTTAAGTAATTTTTCCAAGATACCACAGCTAGCAATTAGCAAACAGGGATTTGACCCAAAACGGATTCCAAAGCTCTTGCTCTTTATAGCTACATTTTACTGCTTTCCTAAGACAAGAATAAAAATAACAGCTTACACACAGCCCTTACTATATGCCAGACACTGTCCTAAGAATTTTCTTGTTCTTTACCTCATTGAAAAAATAATAATTGCTACTATTTGTTGAGATTACTGTGTGCAAAGCATCATGTTAAGTACTGCAGATGTAATATCCTCAGTCCTCAGAACAAAGGCCTTAAGAGGCAAGTATTATGCCTATTTTATAAAAGGAGAAATTGAAGAGAGAGATGATGTAACTTGTTTAAGTCGTGAAGCTAGGAATCTGCCCTGCATTATCTAAAACCAGCCGGACAGGCAGCACACACTGAGTGGGGACCATTGGTTCTGCACCAATTGTACAGACTACGAGACCACGAGACTCGAGGCTACGAGAGTGGAGAGGAGATTGAAGGCTCCTTTTCAAGTGTGCAAACTTTGCTGTAGAGAGATGACCCAGGAGCTAAGGAAGCCTGTGCAAAACTGAACATAAACACCTTGCATCTGACTTCTAAGTAGTTTCACGGCTTTAAGATACAGGAAGATAACCTTACCTTTTCCAAACTAGGCAACAGATGGGGGCAAGGAAGTAAAAGTATCCCTGCCCTCAAGGGGCTCACAGTCCTGGGAGAAATACAAGGAATGTAAGATGAACCCACAAATAATGAAATGTATGGGAGAGATTATGAGAAGTACCAGGCCAGAACATGAGAAAGGGTGTTATGAATTGAAGGAGCAAAAAGGGAGCAATCTCTCTAACAAGAGAGATCAAGGAAGGTTTTCTGGAAGAAATGACATTTGACTCACTGAATCAAATCAAATCATGGGATCTTGAAAGATCAATAGGATTTCACAGCACGAAGATGAGAGAGCAAAGCATTACTTTCCCCTACCTCCCACCTCTATCCCTTCAGAGTCTTAGCCTCAAAGAGTTACCTCTTTAGAGAGGATTAAAACACACTAGTGTGTGAATGACTGATTGCCTTATGAGACACTTTTACCAAGAAACTCAGAGGAGACAGAGTCTTATTTGCATAAGGGACATATGCCCTCCTGGGGAAAATGTTGAAGGAGACCTTGTGACCTCTAACCAAGTTCAAAAATGCTGAAATTTAGACCCCATCCCATTCTTACCCCCAAAAGTAAGATTACATGCTGTAGGACCCTTCCTCTTTAACGATGGAAATTGCCAGAAACACAACCCACATTGGGAGAACAGTAGGTGGTTTAAAAGGAAAGCCATTGTTCTCCATACCTAGCGGTGGCCCTAAACTCTCATCTAGCCCGGTTTCACAGTTTACTCAGCTTTTGACTAAAAACCTTGCTATGTCACCTGAAACAAGTCATTTAATTTTGATGGACCTCAATTTGCACAGCTGTAAAATAGGAACCGTTTAGAATTAAATATGAAGTTTTGTGATACCTCCAGGATCCCAGTCTTTCTACCAACCAGGTATTACTGGAAAACTCCATCAAAGGCATCACATGTGATTTATGCATACTTTTTAAAAAGTTGTTAAAGAGCATATACACTTAACCATTGAACAACACAGGGGGCAGAGGCGCCAACCCTCCACACAGTTGAAAATCCACATATAACTTATAGTCGGCTCTCCATATACACGGTTCTGCCCTTTCCGAGGTTCCTTCACTAACGCAGTTGCTCCTTCCGTATCTGCAGCTCTGCTTCTGTGGATTCAGCCAACCACAGATCATGTAGTACTGTGGTCTTCACTACTGAAAAAAAAAACCCTGCATATAAGTGGATCCACACAGTTCAAACCCATGTTGTTCAAGGGTCAACTCTATAAGCAGCCGTGTACCTAGATCTGCCCTTCATCCTCTTTTCTTAAGATAGTTCTACAATAACATGGATTTGTAAGAAGCTCTAAGAACTTTGAAAGTATAAAAATATAAATTCCAGAGAGATCTATATACATTTTTTTTTAATTTGAAAAGAAGAAACTTTGTTCTGTAGATAACTCAAGAAAGTTGAGGCAAAATAAAACATAAGCAGTAAAAAATATATATATATATCCTTTACACTGATATCTTAAAAGCATATCAAAAATCCATCTTATCTTCAAATTATTAGAGGGAAAAGTTATATAAAACATAAATCAAGAAACTCTAAAATCAGTGAATGCAACAATCAAACTTGGTAGCCCAGGAAGGCCACTGACATAGTGTTTATGAGACATGGGGCAGAGGACTGAAAGTTTGTGTGGGGTATGAATATATATCCTCAGTGACATCGTGTTGCTAGAAATTCCTGCCTTCAGAGAGCTTTATAAGAACAGGGGGATGTGAGAGCAGGGCTGTTAAGGTTGCAGTTCTTCTTTTTCTGGTATGGGGCTGATGCTACTGATTATGCTGGGGGGCAGGGCTCAATCCTCACTCCATCAGAGCGGAGTACAAGAAACAGTGCATCAGTGACAAAGTCAGGGGGCCAGTTTAGAATTTCCAGCTCTGGCATTTACTCACTAAGTGACCTGGGCAAGTCACATAACCTCTCTGACCCTCAGTCTCTGCCTCTGTAAAACGAGGGTGTCGTCAGGGTTAAATGATCAAATCCTGTGAAAGCTCTTCAGTATGTGGTCCTTGCTGTGCAAATTAGACCCCTCAGCTTCTTTTTGGTGGAAAAAGGGATGGTTTAAGTCAATCTATAAATAATACATTTATAGTTATTTTAATTATTCCAGGAGTGGACACGAGGTTAAACTGCTCAGCAAGCAGGATTGGGAAAGCGCCTGGAGGCTGGGCTCGGACCAAGAGATGGTCCTCCTCCAAGAGGTTGTGAAAGTTATTTTGCCTTGAGATTTTGGAGAAAGGGTTAGATCGCTCTCCCACAGCGGATCCCTGGTGGCTACTGGGGTCCTGTAAACCACCAGGATTCCCTTCATCCCCTCCCTCCTTTGTATGCAATTGAAGAGCTGCTACCGTGTAGGGGCCACTACCCTTCATCCCCCCAATCCATCCCCTACCTTCCCCTTCCATCCCCCTCTGACCCTAACCCCCAGCCCATCCTCAACCCCAGCACTTAGCCTCTCAACCAGTCACAAGTCATGGTTAAAGCTCCAACATTCAGGACTAATGTCTGCATAACAGATAATCAGAGTAGATGCAGGGCTTTCTGGGCAAGTAGGTCCCCTCTCTCACTTCCATTATGATGGCAGAACTTGCGTGGGAGAGAAGGGGACAGAGTAACAGTCCTCAGGACGTTAGCTTAAATGTGCATTTAAAGGGCAATGACAATAGTTAGAAGCTAGGTAGGTCATAAGCAATTTCCAAAAATTTGAGGTAACATCTGAAATCATGATGTATCACATTAAAATATACAAATTCTTGGGATTTATTGCAAAAAGGAAAAGATTTGACAATTCTGTATCTGTATTCGCTCCACCCACCACCCCAGCATCGTGAGGTGAAGCAGGCAAGCAGCCACCCCATTTAAATAGGGCAAGTGGCTTGCAATTCACCCCAGTCATACCTGCTGGTCTGGAACACCATCTAAATGCCCTGCCTGGCCTCTGTGTGAGGGTAGGTGAAACCCCGGGAACTGAGGTTCCAAGCTCTGAAATTCAGTGGATCTGGGTTTTAATCCTGTCTCTACCATGTACTGACCTTGGGGCTTTGAGCGATTTCTTAACCTCTTTGAGCTTCAGCTTCCTCATCTTAAAAATAAACATAAATTTAGTCCGTACCCTATGGATCGTCATGAGGATTAAGGGAGATGATGCACTTAGTATGTACAGAGCACAGCAGAGACTCAATGAACGTTAACTTTCATCATCGTTACTACTGCTGCCACCACTGCTGTAATTACTTCTACCCTCACTGGGGATTTTTCATGCATCTCATTGAAAAGGATTGAGCACTGCTGGACCAGTGGTTGCCCACAATCAACCTATGCACCAGGCAGGGTGCCCCCATCAGTCTAAGTGAAAAGGCACAGGCCAAACCAACACTTACCAGGAAGACTAGAAAGAGGGTATCTCCATCTGGTGGAGAGACAGACGGACCCTAAGTTCCCTTCCACCATGAAGACTGGAGTAATCAGTGGCATAGCTGGCATTTTTTACATCTCGTTTTATCAAATCCTTACAGCAACCCTATGAAATAGGTATTATTATTATTGTCTCCTTTGCACAAATAAAGGCTCAGAGTGGTCAAGTAACGTGCCAAAGGTCCCAGAGAAGTGTGGAGTCAGAACTGGAAGCCAGGACATCTCTCTGTCCCTTCTCAGGAGAGATGTTCCTTGTTGACTGAGGAAACTCCTAGAAGTAGAGTTTTCCAAGGTGGCATTAAAGCGTGGCGATCCACAGTTAAGGCTGATTGTTAAACAAGCAGAACGTATGCTTCCCGAATGGACATAGTCCTGTTCTTGGGCACCGGAGCAAGCCTAAGGGCCAGGCTGAATTGGACTAGACTGGACTGGATTATTTCTTGGAGGCCAAAGTACAAGTCTTTGTCTCCCTGGTGGCTATCTCAGTGACCTAGCACAGCACTTCTCAAGAAAGAATGTGTAGGGCTTCCCTGGTGGCGCAGTGGTTGGGAGTCCGCCTGCCGATGCAGGGGACACGTGTTCGTGCCCTGATCCGGGAGGATCCCACATGCCGCAGAGCGGCTGGGCCCGTGAGCCATGGCCGTTGGGACTGCGCATCTGGAGTGTGGGCTCCGAAAATGGGAAAGAAAGAAAAAGGGGCAGAACAAAAAAAAAAAAAAAAAAAAAAAAAAAAAAAAAAAGAAAGCATGTGTATGTAAAACATATTGTTAACAGTAGTTAATGTTGGCTGATGTCAGTGGCTGGTCTTCAAAAGAGGGGGGGGGAAGAAAGGAAAAAAAGGAGCATTAGGGAGATCATCACTAGAAGTTTCCATTCTGTCAATTCATTCATTTATTTATGCAACCAACATTTATTGAGCACCTACTATAAACACTGTGTTGGATTCTGAGGATCCATTGATGAAATATCCCGGGACCTACCCTCAAGGGGCACATGGAACTCGTAGGAGCTTTACACGCCACATACTTCTAATACTGTGTCATCCCAGCGTGCAGTCATTTAACTTAAACAGTGTGGTAGGCCAAAAAAATCCTACCACCCTACATGGACTATTGTTAACATTCTGTTTCAATAAAGAAAAGGAGGAGGGAAAAAAACAAAGTTGAAAGGAAAAATAATATATAATATAAAGGTTTTTTTAATTGAAGTTGATTTACAATGTGTTATTTACAATGTGTTATTCTGGTGTACAGCAAAGTGATTCAGCTATATATATATGTGTATATTTTATATATATATATGTATATACACATATATTCTTTTTCAAATTCTTTTCTATTATAGGTTATTACAGTATATTAAATATAGTTCCCTGTGCTATACAGTAGAACCTTGTTGTTTATCTATTTTATATATAGTAGTTTGTATCTGCTAATCCCCAATTCCTAATTTATCCCTCCCCCACCTCCGCCTTCCCTTTTGGTAATCATAAGGTCGTTTCCTACCTCTGTGTATCTATTTCTGTTTTGTAAATAAGTTCATTTGTAACATATTTTATATTCCACATATAAGTGATATCATATATTTGCCTCTCTCTGTCTGACTTACTTCACTTAGTATGATAATCTCCAGGTCCATCCATGTTGCTGCAAATGGGATTTATTTCATTATTTTTTATGGCTGAGTAATATTCCATTGTGTGTGTGTGTGTGTGTGTGTGTGTGTGTGTGTGTGTACCACATCTTTATCCATTCATCTGTCAGTGGACATTCAGGTTGCTTCCATGTCTTGGCACTTGTAAATAGTATTACCATGAAAATTGGGGTGCATGTGTCTTTTTGAATTAGAGTTTTCTCCAGATATATGCCCAAGAGTGGGATTGCTGGCTCATATGGTAACTCTATTTTTAGTTTTTTAAGGAACCTCCATACTGTTCTCCATAGTGGCTGCACCAATTTATATTCCCACCAACAGTGTAGGAGGGTTCCCTTTTCTCCATACCCTCTCCAGCATTTATGATTTGTAGACTTTTTAATCATGACCATTCTGAAACCTCATTGTAATTTTGATTTGCATTTCTCTAATAATTTGCAATGTTGTGCATCTTTTCATATGCCTATTGGCCATCTGCATGTCTTCTTTGGAGAAATGTCTATAAAGATTTTAAATAAGGCAGCAGTTCTGCCCACCCTTCTGCTAACAAGGTGTGCCCAGAGCAGACCTGAAGTGGGTACAGTTCTTCCATATTTGGCCTCAGTTGTAGTGTGAGCATCTTGCCACACTTACGCTTTTAGGGGACTTTAGGGACAATGATAACTGTGTGCAGTTTTCCGCATATTGTTTTTAACATCTTTATCGGAGTGTAATTGCTTTACAATGGTGTGTTAGTTTCTGCTGTATGACAAAGTGAATCAGCTATACATATACATACATCCCCGTATCTCCTCCCTCTTGTGTCTCCCTCTCTCCCTCCCTGTCCCACCCCTCTAGGTGGACACAAAGCACCGAGCTGATCTCCCTGTTCTGCATATTTCTTGACTTGGGAACCTAAGCCCTACACAAGCAATGTTATTCTATTGAAACTGAGAGGCAGTTGAGTCTAGTGGTTAAGGGCTTAGACTGTGGAGTTAGACCTGAGCTGAGCCACTCCTCTGACCCTCACTAGCTGTGTAACTTCAGGCAAGCTACCGAACTCCTAAGCCTCAATTTCCTCACCTGTAAAATGGAGAAATAATGTCAGCTTTCTCCTACTTTGTGGTATGAGTTAAATAAGATAATGTGTAGAGAGTGTCTGGTCCATGGTAAGCGCCTAATAAATGATTGCAGCCAGTGCAGCTAGAATTATTATCGGGATTATCTCGGCCGTTGGGACAGAATTGCCCTCCAAAGGCTAATTGGCCTCCCAGGTCATCTGTCTGCCTCCAGTTGCTCTTGCACAAGCGCCGTATCAATCCCCTTCTCAATCTTGTTTGTTTAGTAGGCAAAGTCTAGCAAAGCATAGAGTCCTGTGGGGAAAATAAGGAAAAGAGGATCCTTGGTGGGGAAAAGGATGGGCATGAAGGACCTCACTATTTTAAAAGTATAATTCAACTGACATCGAAAAAGGGGAACTCATGTGCTCAAAGACCACACCACAGGAGGGCAGACACAGGGCTAGAACTTTCTGGCTTCCGGCCCCCTTCCAGCTTCCTTTCCAGCACCAAGATACAGCCCATGTCTAATTAGAAGGCTGCTTCAAAACTACAAAAACAGACTGCTAAGATCTCTGGAGACCCTGTTCCAGACTAGGGGAAACATGAGTATTCCTTGCCCTGTCCCCCAGAGATCTGTGTATCTCCAATCTCCCAAATCTGACGCCTGAAATGCAAATATCAGATGTCAGATATCAAAAAGAGTCTGTCTCTTCCATGTCTCCAACCTTCTAACATCTTTCACTACCATTCTTTTTCTCCCTGCAGAAATTTACTGCAGGGAGAAAAGTTAATTTGTAAATTTACAGAAATTTACAAACAGACAAAATAAACACACAAAAAATTAGCTTTTCTAGAGTTGTCAAAGGGTCAAATAAAAGCCAGTGATAAGGAGAGCTTTCTTCTAGAAAGTACTTCTTCTGTCCCCCCTACCCCCAAGTTGTCAATAAAACATTGGTTCTAGGCTTCTCAATGAGGGCAAGTCTTTGGCCTTTCCAGTTGAAATTTAAAACTAATCTTGAGTCATTTGAGGTCAAATCAAGTGAATGTGCTGAAAGGCTAAGTGAAGACAGTAAATTCTCCTTGAGCTGGTGCTGGAAGAAGAGTAGCAGACCTGAAGGTTTCTGTGAGAGGCTTAGAAATGAGATCCCTGCATGCTATTCCCAAAGAGGAAACCCCAAAGTTTTTTTTTTTTTTTTTTTTTTTTTTTTTTTTTTTTTTTTTTTTTGCGGTACGCGGGCCTCTCACTGTTGTGGCCTCTCCCGTTGCGGAGCACAGGCTCCGGACGCGCAGGCTCAGCAGCCATGGCTCACGGGCCCAGCCGCTCCGCGGCATGTGGGATCTTCCCGGACCGGGGCACGAACCCGTGTCCCCTGCATCGGCAGGCGGACTCTCAACCACTGCGCCACCAGGGAAGCCCCCCAAAGTTTTGAACAATAGGAAAAGCTTTAGAATTTGTTTTCAACTTGGAGGGAGTAACAAAAATAATGTCCACATTTGCGCAACACAATCCATGATAGAAGTCTGCGATCATTTTCTGTAAATTCCTAATCCTCAGAGCTCCCCTTGTAAGCAGATATTATTATTATTACTATTCTCATTTTACAGGTGAGGAAACAGAAATTGAGAGACAATACATAACTTGTTCAAGGTCATCAAGCCGATTCCACAAAAACTTTTGTTAAATGAGCAACTTCTCACTGTCAGTAGTGTTGAATTATATTCATTGCCGTTTAATAGATGAGAAAAATATTTGGTCCAGGAAAGAATTTACTTTTGTGAAAATAATATGACTCTTTATTTACATCCTCTGACCAAAAGTCTAGAGCACAATTACTTTAGCCTCCAGGCCTTAGTGAAATTTGCTGTTGTTTGCTATATGCTCACTAATGTCAGTCAGATGAAAGGCCCATTATGACCAGCAGTGTAGGGGAAGGGTCTGTGTTGACGCTGCTATTGGTCATTCCATGTTTGAGCACTTAATTAATGCAGCTGATTCCTCTTTAGTTGGTTAAGTAAAACTGATATCATTTAAATTTTGTTAAGTGGAAAATTGTGCTGTGTTTATTGTTTTACTTGCAAATTCTCAGGATTTCGCTCCCTTTAAAAAGCCCCTTTAGGGCTTCCCTGGTGGCGCAGTGGTTGAGAGTCCGCCTGCCGATGCAGGGGACACGGGTTCGTGCCCCGGTCCGGGAAGATCCCACGTGCCACGGAGCGGCTGGACCCGTGAGCCATGGCCGCTGAGCCTGTGCGTCCGGAGGCTGTGCTCCGCAACGGGAGAGGCCACAACAGTGAGAGGCCCGTGTATGGAAAAAAAAAAAAAAAAAAAAAAAAAAAAGCCCCTTTAATATCTCAAGACTCATAATGAGGAAATATAAGTTCATCAAAAATTATGGTAAGAACTGAGATGTCAACATAGACACAGCTTCTCATTTGCTTATTGTTGATCTTAATTAAATACAACATATGTTCATATGTTTAAATTACATATATATTTTAATCTATTCCCTTCCCAGTTTACAATTCCAGTTTTTATTCTGGGAACTTCTTATCTTGTATTCATTACATTGGGAGGCAGCCCAGTCTCAGATGGCTGTGATAGCACTTTCTGGCCACCAGGGCAATCTCCTGTATGGACATGAATGGGAATCCATTCATTCATTAATTCAGGAGCACACCTGAGCCGTCATCTTTTCCAGGTGCTAGATTCATCTCTGGGGACACTGAGCTGAGTGAGATACAGTCCTTGGTAGGGAGCCCGTGGTCTGCCAAAGAGAACAGACCAACCCTACTCATGTGTTAGTATCCTTATGTAGAACACTTCTTAAATAATAAAATTTACACTGAAAAAACTCAAGTCATACCTGGTAGATTCCAAATGCTGATGACACTGGGTCAACACCATACTTCCCCCTTTCTGATGGCACTGCCCAAAATACTAGAAAAGTTCTAATCCCAGCCTACCTCCCTGGAGTGTTGGGAGGATAAAATACATAATCGACATGAAATGCTTTCAGACCTGTGAAGTGCTGTTTCATGAGGAAGAATCATTGCAGCAGCAATACTTGTGAGGCACTTTAGGGTTCCTGCAGGGTGATAAGGTCCTTTGCCTCGTAGAGTAGGCTGGGCTGGATTCCCATTTTACAGGTGCAGAAAAGGAGGGGTGACCAAGGGACTTTTGCATGATGCCCAGTTTATGGGTGGCTATAATTCATAATAAGAATTCTGGGTGCTACCATCTCCCTGATTTAATCAGATGGAGTATTTTAAAGCCTGTAGCTCAATGTCTGGTGCATGGCAAGTGTGCAATGAATGTTCCTTGAAACTGATTTCCACTAGCACTTTTGAATACCATTCTATGACCCCCACCCTTTCTCCAAGTGATAGGTGTCTTTCTGGGAAAACCATGGAATAGAAGAGGAAGAGAGTTTGGCCTTTTTCTGAGAAACCAGTGATTGACCACTATTTACACTAGTGTGTCATGATCTGCAGTGAAGTATGTATAAGGAATTTTTACTAATGATAGCTCATAACACCATCCGATTGATATTTGCTAATGATTTGCTTTTTAAAATTAGAGTAGATTCAAGTTTACCCCTATAACAAAAATCACTATCACTCTCTGTGTTCGAATGTACTTTTTGGTAGGGGGCAAAGGGTGAAGGCGTAGCCAAGCAACAGTGGACTGAGTCTCTTCGTTTGCTCGCTTAGCCTCATCTTCGGGTCCTGGTTTTGGAGCCAGCAGGAGGAGGAAACCAATCCTAAAAGGCAGTGGTGTTCTACATTGAAAGGCTCTGGCACAAAACATCCTGGGCTATGTTATTCCCTGCTCACACACCTGTCAGCACGCTGGATCATGGGATGAAGGAAGAGACCTTGACAGTGCAGAGTATGAGCTGGGGAGACTTGTTTTTAGAGGCTAATCCTGAGGGAGGGGGAGAGTCCAGTCCAGCGTGCATTAATTAGCCAGAGGGTGTCAGGATAGATGGGTTGTTCCTTGGCAAGTAGGTGGATGAGCCTGTGAAGTGTCAGCCCCAGTAGCAACATCCCAGTAGCCCAGACATGGCTGGGAGCCCAGGAAGCAGCCTCCAGACCTTCCCCAAGGAAAAGACTGGCAAAAACTGAGAAAGATGTCAGGGAGGCAGGATCCCAGTCAACTGTGTAGGGTGTGGGGCATCGGGGACCTAGAATGCTGGAGGGTAAACTGAGGCAGGGCAGTAAAGAGGGAGCTGGAAAATGGAGAAAGGCTGAGAGAATGAGGCCCCATAGGTGCGGGCTCACCCTGGAAAACCATTGCCAGGGTCTTTGGCAGTAAAACTAACTCTAGACTCATCTACTGGTAGGGAGATAGCTCCTTACATGCCCCTGGCCAGGTGGGGCTGAGAGCAGGATGCAGATTCTCTCCTGGACCTTGTAACCTTCTCTAGTCTGGACTGTCCTCCTCTACACCTGGCACACTGCTGCCTTCCTGGCCTCACCCTTCTCCCGTCTCCTCTATTGGATCCCCTATTTCCAGTTTCGCATCTTTTCCTTTTTCTTGGTTACTCCCTTGTTTGGGGGGAAGACATCCTCCAGTAGCTTTCTGAGACAAGGTACGTGGAAGGGGAAAATGCTTTGAAGTCTTGAGTGTTTAACAATGTCTTTATCCCACACTCGCACGTAGAGTTCTGTGTTGGAAGTAACTCCTTCAGAATTTGGAAGGCTCTGTCTTCAGTTCCCAGAGCTGCCATTGAGCAATGCAAAGACTTTTACATCCCTCATCCCTTGTCTGGCTCTCACTTGTCTCTGGAAAGTTGTGAGATCTCTTTGTCCCCAATGTTGTGAAATCCCACAGTGATTTGCCTCAAGCAAATGTGCTTTCATCCACTCTTCTAGGCACTCAGTGGGCCTTTAAATCTGAAAACTCATGTCCTTCAATCCTGGGAAATATTCTTGAATTATTTTACTGATGATGTCCTTACTCATTTCCTGTGATTTCTCTTTGTGAATTCCTATTATTTAGATATGGAACCTCCTGTCTTCTCTAATTTACTTATCTTTTCTCTCATACTTTCCATTTCCTTGAGATTTTGTTTTTGTTTTTGTTTTTGCTCTACTTCCCAGGAGATCTCCTCAACTTTATCTTTCTCCTAACGAGGGCAATTTCTCTGAAAGTTTTTTTTCTCATGTTTTCTACTCCCTCCATGGACTCCATCTCCTCCAAGCCCTTTTTCTCTGTTTGTTTTGGTCTCCACCTTTTATGCTAGAGGCTCTCCTCAGCCGTCTGGCAGTATCTAAGAACTGGAGATAAAAGGCTGGCTGGACGTACAGGTGGGGTTTGCCAGTGTGAAAGCCACCGTGGGGAGAGCCATGTGTTGGGAACCCCTATCATCAGTCCTTCTACTTCTTTCTTCTTGGAACTAGTGAGATTCTCCAGAGAAGATCCTTCCAGTGCCATGTGTGGTTGGCACACTAATGGTCCCCCAAAGATGTCCAAGTGCTAATCCTCAGAACCTGCGAGTATGTTACCTTACATGTCAAAGGGAACTTTGCAGTTGTCATCAAATTAAGGATCTTGAGATGGGGAGATTAACCTGTATTATCCAGTGGGCCCACTCTTATCATAATGATCCTTATAATAAGGAGGCAAAAGACTCAGAATCAAAAGAGGAGATATGACTATGGAAGAAGAGGCCAGAGTGATAAGGGGCTATGGGCCAAGGAATGTGGGCAGCTTCTAGAAGCTGGAAAGGCAGGGAAAAGAATCTCCCCTTGGGCATCCGGAAGGAACACAGCCCTACTGCCACCTTGACTATAGTTTAGTCTGAAACCAGTTGCACTTCTGACCTCCAGAACTGTAAAATAATAAACCCGTGTTGTTTGGTAGTTACAGCAGCGTAGCGCTGAGAGCTGGCAGCGGGGATGGCCTTGACCTGCCTTGTGCAGAGATGCCCTCCACATCTTTTTATGTTCGGTATAGGGCTCTGCCTCAACCTACCTGTTGTCCTTCAATTCAGACAAACCCTGTTGAACATGCTTTCTCTCCAGAAAATAAATCCACGTGTCTGCCAGGTGGCCGAGGGACAACCTCCAGGAAATGTGAAGCAAGGGAAGGGGTCTGGGGGTCTCACTGCTCCCCTCACCCCGAGTCCAGAAGTCCCTGAGCTGCCCATCCCTGGGCTGTTTACGGGTTCTGCCGGGGGTCACGCCAACTGGCAGGTCTCCCCACCACTGACTTGGGGTCAGGCTCCCTCCAGCCTCTTTTTCCCCTGCGTTCCAGCTGCTCACATGCTGCTGTTACCTTCTCTTCCTTCTGTCTTCATCAGATTACGCCTTTTACAAAAACTGTAGTGCATTGTCCGAGGGAATAAAACTAGACACGTGTTCTCAATCCTACGCCGTGGTCAGGAAATCGTGCCTTCATAATTCCTTCACTCGTGAAATCTGAGCCTTCCGGAACCCTCTGTGGGGGGAGCCAGTGCTCACACCTCACACCCCTCTCTCTCCCAGTGACACTGGGTCTCTAGCAACTTGGAATGTCTCTTCTGACCAATAATCAGGGTCTAAGGCCCTCTTCCTGATCTATATCACTACGGTTCCTGAGGACTCAGAGGTATGCCCCAGAATGGTGGCAGTAATTGTGAAAATACGGAAGAACTTCCCTACTCATTACCAACAACAGCTGTTCCTAATCCCCCCCAAACACAGATGCTCCTTGGATATACTAGTTTGCAAGGGCTGCTGTAACAAATAACAAAAAGCACAGGCTGAAACATCAGAAGATTATTTTCTCACAGTACTGGAGGCTAGAAGTCCAAGATCAAGGTGTCAACAGGCCCCCCTGCTCGGCTTGCAGGCAGCCGTCCTCTTGCTGCCTCTTCACATGCTCATCCTTCTGGGCGTGCCCCTGCATCTCCCTGTATGTCCTGATCTCCTCTTTTTTTTTTTTTTTGCGGTACGCGGACCTCTCACTGCTGTGGCCTTTCCCGTTGCGGAGCACAGGCTCCGGACGCGCAGGCTCAGCGGCCATGGCTCATGGGCCCAGCCGCTCCGCGGCATGTGAGATCCTCCCAGACCGGGGCACGAACCCGTGTCCCCTGCATCGGCAGGCGGACTCTCAACCACTGCGCCACCAGGGAAGCCCTGATCTCCTCTTCTTAAAAGGACGCCAGTCAGATTGGGTCAGGGCCCATTTTCACTTAATTACCTCTATAAAGGCCCTGTCTCCAAATACAGTCACGTTCTGAGGTCCTGGGCATGAGGGCTGCAACATGTGAACGGTGGCGGACACAATTCAGCCCCGAACACTGGCCCTCCTCAATTGTGACCCAGGATTCTGACTGCTCTGTGCCCATGCCGTACCTGTGCTCCCATGTCTGGAATAGCAGCTCTGAACCCTCCACATTCTTCATTTTCCCCTGCAAGCCTGGGCTATGCAACCAGTACTGCCAAGACAGCCACAGATCCGGACCCCCTACCTCGGAGCAGAATGGGAAACCATGAAACCTTTTGTGTTCGGCATGATATTTTTATTTCCTCCCAGCTAAAAATATTTTTTTAAATGAAAACAAGATATACTATGTACGCATATTGTGTATGGCTCTAAAATAAAAATTCTCATTTACTCCCTTGGAAGGTGTGGCCTATTTCTGGTCACATTTCAAGTGTCAGTTAGAAATGATAGTAAAGAATCTTTGGACAATAGCCATACATACCCCAATTAGACGGATGTTCAAAGAAATGTTCACAGAGGGCGGAAATCTTCAGGGTGGAACACGTTACAGCGCATACAAGCTGAGGTTTTGGAATCAGATAGACCTGCATTTAAATTCTGCTTCTACCACCTATTAATTGTGTGACCTTGAGCAAACTGCTGAGCCTTTTTGTTTCCTCATTTGTAATAACATGTGGCTTATGAGGTCACTTTCAGAAACAAGCCAGATAAGGTACAGACAACATCTACACAAGGTCTCAACAAGACAGTGGGTTGCTCCGGAAATGTAGCTCCCTCCCTTCCCCCTGGACCACAGGCCTACAGGGGTACACCCAGCACCCCACCTCTCAGACCCCTCCCCAGCTGGCACCCAGCCCCACATCTCACGGGTTCTCAATAAAATCCTTCATCCCCTTTCACCCAATGAAGAGGGTTTGTGCAAATCCTGTTAATAGATTCCTTTGGCCGATTCACGGGACAGGTTTTACATTTGAAAGAGTATTTGAGAGTTTCACTCAGCCTTTCTCAGGGGCCCTAGGGAAGGTCTAGAAACCTCTCAGGATTAACACTGGCTTTCAGCCCTCAGACCAGCTCCCTGTGTGAGCTAAAGCTCTTCTTCCGCCTCTCTCCACCTCCCAGAGAAGGGAAATATAAACTTGCTGTCAAAAGTTTGAAAAAAATTTAAGAGGAGGAAGAAAATAATTATTTACTGAGCACATTTGTAAAACTGTGTGAGGCACCTGATATCAACTACCTCATTTAGTCTTGCCAGCCACGTGGTGAGGTACACCTGCCTCCTCCCTACTTTACAAGTAAGAAAACTGAGATTCAGAGAGGTTCATTAACTGGGGTAAAGCTACACTGGATGGCATTGCAAGATTCAAGGCCAAGTCAATGCGACTGAATCCCAGCTCCGTGCTCTTTCCCATGTTGCAAGCTGCCCCCCAGCCTGGGGGCCCCTGAGACCTCCTGTCTCTCCCTGACCTTCCTCCACCCCACTCTTGTAGCATGCATCACTTCTTCTTTGTGTTATGGCTCCTCGTAGCTTTGTCTACTCTCCTTGACTCTTTGAAGCCAAGAGGGGTGCCTGATTCTGTCTTTTTCCTCTCACTTCCCCCCCACACTGCCAAGCATGTAGTAGGCACTTAGGATGCGTGTTCAATGGATGGAGAGTTAAATAAATGAATTCATAAATAAATGAGCATATAAATTAATGGACAGCATATTTCTGAATAAATGAATTTGGAAATGATTGAATGAATACATGAATGGATGGGTGTAGGATTAAGCACACGTAAGAAAAAGTGAACGCTGTACATACCCAAAAATGCATGCGTGCACCTTGATGGAGTGCATTAATTAATCCATTAATGAATGGATTAATAGGCGAATGAATAAATATGTCAATGAATGTGTGAATTAATGATTCAATAATGCATTCACGAATGAATGAATATTAAATAGACGACTGAACATATAAGAGTGAAGGAATACAGGAATACATAAATGAATTTATGCAAGGAGGAGTGAATGAATGAATACATGAATGAACTGTTGAATGCGTGCATGCAGAAATGAATGAATGAGAGAATAAGCCAACAAATGGGTGAATGAACGCCTTCCCTCTTTCCCCCAGGACCACCCCACCCCCTTGAGTGTGCTGGTGATCAGAAAACCTACGATTCAGAGGGTCAGTTGAGATTCCAGGAGGCAGCGTTCAGGGCTAAAGGTCTGAGGGTGGGATTAAGGGTTAGGGCCCAACTGTGCATAGACTATCCCTTTGCTGGGAGTCACTTGTAGCAGCTGCCACATCTCCTAAGAACTGGACACCAAGGTGGTCGTCAGGAGCCCACTGGCTCCAGCCAGTGGGAACAGTAGGTAACTGCTCCACAGGGCATCACAGCACAGCCAGTCCCCTTTGGCCCAGGGTTCCCTTTGCGCTACTCCCCACACTCCATCCCAGCACCCTGCTCCACCCCCAGCCCAGAGTACGAGCCAGCAACCATAGAAAAGGAAATTAATTCTCAGCATGGAAGAACAGCCTCCTTTAATGAAGAGGCTGCTGCAATAGCTTTGCAACAAGCGGCAACTCACATGTTCGATTACAACAGGTTGAGCCATTCCACACTCCCCAGTGCCAGGGCTCAGGGAAAGAGGGAGGGGGGAAAAACACACCTGAACACTGAGTACTTCCTGACGCAGGCAGCCCTGAGGTCCTGACTCCATCAGGATCTGAAAGAGCTGCCTCATCTCTCTCCAAAGAGCCCAGTGTCTTAACTCCCTTGCCTGCCCATCGCTGAGCGATGCTTTTGCTTCTTTTTTTTTTTCCACTTCAGAATCAGAGCTACAGTGGGTTCTGAGTGACTGACATCTTCTCATCTCTTGGCCCTGGGAGTCGATTCATTCAGGATTGTGGCAAACCGGTATTTCAGGTCCCCTTGGCAGCCCCCGGTCTCCTGAGGATTGTGCTTCTGAAGGACCTCGTGGAAACAAGACTTCTGGGTGAGAATCAACACCTTCCTCTTTGTTCCTTTGCTGCCACATTCAGCCTGGGTTGCTGTTTCAAAGAGAGGTGAGGTTGGTTGGGAGGAAAGGCTGTCCTGGAAGTTAGGAATGGCACAGAAAGAGGAGCACCAAGTTCTGGTGCTCGGGGAAGAGGCTACCACAAAGATTCCTAGGAACACGACTTCCCACTGCAATTCTCACTCTGTCATTGCTTGTCTTATGATGCAACCTTAGAGTAATACCTGCAACTGGAGGTCAGGGTGCCCGTTTAGCCTCAGACGTTTGTTAGTTATTGAATTAGTCATCGCAATTGTGCACAGAATGTGGAAGAAATGTCCTTGATCACAGCCTCACAGCCAGACCTGAGATGGTGTGGGGAGGTGCCCTGCATATCTATGCATCTCAAGAGTTGTGGGGTCAGCGCTGTACTGTTTCCTGTGACACCCTTCATCTCCACCCCGGGTTTCCTTTATCTGTGAAGGATTGCTTGAAAATTATGTATTTTCCCATAAAGGGCTTTGAACGGAGTCAGAGAGATCTATATAGCTCTTCCCACCACTACCCCCCACTTTGGCTTGGGAGGAGGGCTGGCAGAAGGTGGAGGCGGCTGGAGAAAGACCTTGGCCTTGGTGACAAACTCCAGACAACAGCCACTGATGATAGTGATGTGCAAGTTACTGATTTTTATTGGACACTTTGGGGAATAGAGTTGTTTGTCAGGAAATGAAAGAATGTTTGTGCTTATAAAATTATATGGAAAATCAATGCAGTGTTAAGTATATTTTTCAGTTATTTAGAGTCAAGGACTGTTCTCCAGCCAATTCTCGCAAGCTCTGAGAGAGGCAGAGATGTCTGTAAGCACAGGCAGAAAGGTCAAGCTGCTGTTTATTGCTACTCTTCTTCACCTGGAGAAGCACCCGAGGGGCCATGAAATGATGCAGGCCGTGCAGAGTCCCAGATGCGGTGGTTGGACTTCAGTTATTAGCAGCGATGCTCAGGACCGCACTACACAGAGAGCTCTGAAGTCTAGACCTATCTCTAGTTGTCCTGTTCGTGGGCTCCAACCTAGGGGATCTGAGCACTGAGTCCCCGTCACAGATGGGGTGGGCCCCCCGGGGGAGTTGGGAGGCCATAAAGCATGTTTCAGGTGAGGAGACAAGAGCTGTCTAAAATGTGAGCGAATAGGAACTTCACCTTGTCTTCGTGGCTCAAGAGTTGTGAACCATCAGTAGAAGCAGGTGCTTGGTGATCCTAAGTGGCATCTGGGGGTCTGTATACCTCTGGGCCTTGGACAAGGGGATGAAGCGGGGCATGGGAACAGCCAGGGCACCTGCCCCTTTGCCACGCATTTCTCGTCACACTATTGCCCAAGGTCTTTGACATGAAGGACTGAATAAGAGTCAGAAATCAAGGCAATTAGATAGAACTTTCAAACGATCAAAGATTGATAGCCAAGAAGCTACCAGCAAAACTCCTACTTGTGACTATAAATCCTGTATCAGATGATAATGAAATTATTTTTAAGAGGCTGAATTGGGAGCCAGACAGCCTGCTCTGCCACTCACTCCTCTGCTGGGTGACCCAGGGCAAATGACTGATCTCTCTGGGTTCCTGTTCCTTTGTCTGTATTCTTTGTTATAAGGAGCCCCTTAAGATGTCTTAAGATGTCTTCCTGCTCTAAATCCTGGGATTCTATGATGAGAAGGTCTTATTGATTAGTAGAAATGATAATGCAGTGAATGTAGATGGGGCCTGGACTGCTAGGGGTACGAATTTTGGTTCTGTCATTTATTCGCTGTGTGTCTTTAGGCAGGTCAGTGAACTTTCCTATGCTTCAGCTTCCTCCTTTGAAAAATGGTTTTGCTAGTTAGTTTCCCCCAACCCCCCAGACTGGAATTGCAGTGAGGATGAAAGGTAGTAATGCCTGCCAAACATCGAAGCAGTGCCTGTCACATTGGATACATGTCAGCTCTTGACGTTACAAAAATGGATAAAGAAAACAACACATTTTAACAAAGTGTCCTATTGCTGAAACACTTATGGGGATGGTTGTAAAAATAAATAATAATCTCAGCTAATTATTATCAGAGACCAAAATGATCCCTTTGTAACTTCATGATCTATACAACCGAATGACTGCATTATGACATCCACTGCCAAAAACGAAAAACCAAAAACCAAAAAACATTGTATCCAAATTCCATCTTTTCCACTGTGCATCGGTTTTACCATCTGTGAAATGGGGGTAACAACCAAGGGCTGTTGGAGAATTAAATGTTATAATATCTATGAAAGAGCTCTTACACAGTGCTTGAGGCACTTGATAAATGGTACCAGTTATTATGTTAGTATTTATTATTCAAATCCATAATTTAAAAATAAAGATCAAAGAACAAAAATACTCTGTATCTTTTTTAACATAATTTTCCTGTTACTTGGGTCCTGTTTTCTTCATGTGAAAGCTTCTCAGTTCCTCTCTTCTTTCATCGACTTCTTCACTTATTGTTTTCTAAAGTGATGAGTGGAGATAACAGAAAATATTACCTGGATTTTATTCAAGTATTAGGCATTTCTCAAGGCTTTAACTGTGCTGCAAACATCACCCCCAAATGCTTATTTCAGGAATGGACTCTCCTTGCCAGAGAGCAGCGAAATTTAAGGGTGAACCGTCTTTGGCTGACATGACTCTACAGGTTATGACTGTATGTATGGCAGTTACAGACCCAAGCACGTCTGACAAAGTATTTGATGATTCAAACAAGAACCACAAATCCCTTGAAAATAAAGACCATGATTGGCCCGTTCTTACTTTTATTGGCATAGAAATGGATACAATATAATGCCTTCAGAACCTCAAACTACTATTTAGACTCCAGGCCTCATTTCAGGCCTGAGGATATGAATTCATTCTGAAACTGAAACCCTCATTTCCAAAAGGAGACTGAAAAAATTCCAAAGTCTTGTAAAATATACCGATCCAAGTTAGGAAATGAAAATACCACTATTACGTGTTTTCAAATTTACTTGCAATAGTCTTTGCTTGTCAATTTTGTCCTGCAAACCTCTAGTATGAGCTTCTTCTTCCATCATAGGCATGGATACAGTATCTCTCTCTCTCTCTCTCTCTCTCTCTCTCTCTCTCGCTCGCTCGCTCGCTCTCGCTCTCGCTCTCGCTCTCTCGCTCTCGCTCTCTCCCATGCACACACTCAGTGAATTACAATTTCCTTTAAACTTCTGATGAGCTTTCCTCCCATGCAAAAGAGAAAGGGGCAACTGGTTACAAGTTATTTTCTTAAAAACAAAATATACTGTGATCTCAACTATGAGGTGGGAAAAGCAAGAGTAGAAACAAATCAATAAGAATAAAAATACCATTCTTAAGGGCAGAAATACAACAAAATTTGAATGGTGGTCATCTTTGCATGGTAGAAATATAATTTTCTTTCTTTGCTCCACTTTTCTGTATTTTCTAATTTTCTGTGATGTATGTATATTACTTTTAAGTAAATTTTTTTTAATATTTTAAAAGGAATTTTACATTAAGTAATGGTGCTTTTTCAGTATAACATGTTTCTACCCATCACATTAAATTTTAGTAACTAATAATATTTCACCTTTGTGGTAGCAATTATCTCACTGGCATTGTACCCTACTTTTTTTTTTTTTTCGGTACGCGGGCCTCTCACTGCTGTGGCCTCTCCCGTTGCGGAGCACAGGCTCCGGACGCGCAGGCTCAGCGTCCATGGCTCACGGGCAGCTGCTCCGCGGCATGTGGGATCTTCCCGGACCGGGGCACGAACCCCTGTCCCCTGAATCGGCAGGCGGACTCCCAACCACTGCGCCACCAGGGAAGCTCTGTACCCTACTTTTAAGAAGGTATCAGAATGTATTTTGCACATTACCACTTCCGTGGTGTGATGACAATAAACAGGCGTGCTCTGGCTGGCTTGTCCTGACTTTAGCTCTGGGTTAAAGCTTAGTTGTAGGAGGCTCATACCCCTGCCTACTGCCCCAGAATCTGACTCAGCAGCTGCTCTGTGATGGGCTCTGTGGGTGGAGCTCTTGGGGACCAGGGTCTGTGTTTAGACTTTCCTGGTGGGGCCTCCAGTACAGGCCGCCTACGAGTTTTCTTTTCTGATTTGTTAATAACATCTTTTGGAGGATTTTTTTTTTTTTCCTGATTATAAAAGCAATGCATGTTCCTTATAGAAAACGTTAGTTAAACGTAAAGAAGAGAATAAGATACCCACAATACTATATTTCCTCCACGCAGAAATGATGACTGTTGCACACTTAAGACTTTCCTTCCTCCTTGGGTGCATTTGTGTGTAGGGGACATTTTAAGCCATGAGATTACATTGT
Organism: Aethalodelphis obliquidens; assembly: GCF_003676395.1. Taxonomy (NCBI): domain Eukaryota; kingdom Metazoa; phylum Chordata; class Mammalia; order Artiodactyla; family Delphinidae; genus Aethalodelphis; species Aethalodelphis obliquidens. The sequence continues at coordinate 6,261,252 of NW_020837994.1, read as the reverse complement.
GTATATGTGTGTGTATGTGCATCTGTATGATATGCATGTCAAGAGCCTTTTCTAATGTCATTACAGCTGTTTGTTTATAACAGTTTTTATGCCTGCATAGTAATACAGGTACCATAATTTATTTAACCAGCCCTCTTTCATGGGCATTTAGATCCCCTTCTTCCCCAATTTTGGTTAATGTAAGCAGTGCTGTGATAAACAGTCATAATTCCTATTCTCATCTTTGGCATTATTTCCTTCAGATAGATTGCTAGAATTGAAATTAACGGGTCAAAGAACACTGACATTTTAAAAATGTTTTATAGTCAAAGAAATGCGAAGTAAAACAATAATGAGGGGCAAGTGTGTGTGTATCAAACTGAAAAAAAGTAGAAGCATTTCCCACATGCTTACAAACATTGGGAAGTATTTTTCTTCTTCACCTTTGACATATTGATACACAAAAACTAGTCCTTTAATATTGTTTTAATTTACATTTCTTTGATTATTATTGAGACGAAATTCTTTTTCATGTTTATTAGCCTTTTGTTTTTACTTTTCTATGAATTATCCTTTCATGACCCTTGTCCATTTTTCTACTGATTTTTTTCCTCATCAACTCATAAAAGATCCATCTCTATTAGGATATTAGACCTTTGTCACTCTATTAAAAATATTTCCTCAGTGTTATTTGCCTTTTATTTTTTAATGAAGTTTTCTGACCTGCAGCCATTTAAGTCTTATGTAGTCAATCTACTGATATCTCTCATTGTGACGTCTTCCCTTTATTATCCTTAGAAATGCTTTCTCTTTCAGAGATCAGATACTTACTTGAGCATTTTTGAGTTTGTTTTTAATGTAAAAATCAAGCGTGAGCTGTGGCAAAGGATGAGTCCCATGAATTTTATCAGCTAGCTAGGACTTCAAGAGTCTCTTTCTACCTCTTGCATCATTAGAACAAATTGGCCATTTGCTTTTGAGACTTGCCCAGTGGTTCTGGGGATGCAGGCACAGGGCGGAACAGCAAGTGGGGATCTGAGGAAAAACCAGAGAACGGGAATTTTGAGTAAGTAGGCATGGGTGTTCCTACAGTCGTGTACCAAGTGTGATTTTTAAATGTTAGTTGCTGGGAAGCCGTTTGGCAGCAGGGCCTCCGTAAATGCTGGTCCTAAAACGTGGGTCTGAGAGAATCTTGCTGTGTGTCTACAAGAGAAGTATGCTGTTCGGTCAAGGTACCTCCACTGGAGGAATGTGGCTGTGGTCTCAGGTGGCAGGTATGAAACTAAATGATTCTGAATGAGATCTTTGCTCTGGGTCACATCTGACCAGCTCGATTTTCCCGTGTCATTTGAAGGCAATGGTTGCTAGCTGGGAGCTCTGAAGCCAGTGGACTCTGCATAGAGGAGGAAGTCGGGGGCCCCTGAGTCCAGTTAGGTGGTGGTGGAAAGAACGTGGGCTTTGGGCTCCAAAGATCACCATCTGACTCTGCTCTGCCAGTTCCCAGCAGTGTGGCTTTGAACTTTACTTTCTATAAACTGGGGATAATGAGAGTTTAATAATAATATTAATTATTAATATAGTCAGCAGGCATGGTTATTGTGAATAATACAAAACTTTGTACACGCTGAGCACCCATCACTTGGGTGCTTTGGAAATGAATTGATTTGCAGTATTTGTCTTTTGCCTCCCACATTATAAAGCAGAGGAGTGTGCATGTGCCCGTCTACCCAACAGGCTTCTCAAGGGTCCCTGTAGGGACCTAATTTCTACAAACTAAAATCAGGAGACGTGGCCTGAAAAAGAATTTGTATGAATTTATATGTATGAAAAATCTGACAGTGGTATAAAGGTAGAATCACATCCTGCCATACATTTAATGATTTGCCTTTATTGAGAAAAGTAAAATTGCAGGAAGTGAGAAGTATCCTAGAAGATCAGGCATACCCTTATTCACAGTATTCAGTGCCCTTTACATTGGAAACTCTTCAGATCTTTCTAGAAGGTGGCCCTGTTTTTAATTGATCTGCATTCTTATCTGAGTATAGCTTGCACAGGTGAAAATAGTGATACAATATGTTATCATAAAAAGTTGTTTTACATGACAGGCATTAATTATTAATATTTCTTTAATGTTTACAAATCCTGTGGCCATTAGGAATTAGTAATTAAGTAAGAATATAAAAATAACAAAAGCAAAACTGCTGCTCTTTATTGAGTAGCTACTAGGGAGGCACTGTACTAGTGCCCAGGGTGGAAAAAGGGGTTTGGGATACTTGCAGGGAGGAAGGACAGTCATGTCAGTTCCATCAGCTTTGCCATTAAGGAGTTAAGTCATATTAGGGAATAAGATACACATGTGAACATTTCAAGGGTGATGTCAGATTTAAGAAAACATTCAATCCCCGCCTCCTTCTGAGTCATTTAAGAAATAGTGTTATTATCCTTAAGTATTTATGAATTTGACTTATATGACATACTTGAAAGGCAGTAAATAAAATGTAAAAATCAAAATGAAAGACCTTTAGCGTCACTACCTAGAGGTATAGAGTCTTGAAGGTGCAGGACCCACAGGGCATCGGAGAAGCGGAAACATTATGGATGGCACGCAGGGCAGCCCCCTTGCTCTATAAATGTGGGGCCGGGCTTCCCAGGGGTCTATGACCTCCTCGGGGCCCACAGCCAATTCGGATCAAACCTCTCTGTCCCTTGACTCCTGGTCCAGTGCTCTTTCCTCCAGACCCTGGGAAGAGCTCCCTATGTACCCACACGCCTCCAGAGAGGAGATGAAAAATCTGCTGAAGAGCCTGACAGAACTGAATTCAAATCACTCCCTGGCTGTGTAACCTAAGAGAAGTTACCTAGTCTCTCCGATCCTTGGTTTTCTCACCTGTAAAACAGGGATGTTTACAGATGATGCTCTCCCAGGGATGCTATGGGGACCACATGAGAGGATGTCTGTCTGTTGGGGCTCTTTGAGAACTAGGTGGAGGGCCACAAATTTGGTTACTCTTCGGGGACTGTGAAAATGACAAAGCAGGAGAAAAAGAGAATATCCCACAAGTTCTTCTAAGTCATGCAGATGACTCCTCTGGTTTCTTTTTATATATGTTTCTAAATAGCAAATTAGGTAGGGAAGGACCTATACAGTGGAGAGGTCTTTAGCTGATGCATTTGACCAGTGCCATAAAAATTTTCAACCCAAATAAAGGGGAAAGAAAGCATTGCTTGAAGGAGAAAAATGGATATTTCTTAAAACATTAAAAATATGTGTCATCTTGTCATGCCCTTTGCAGCTTTGTAAGCCTTTTGTTAGTTTGAGAATAGAATAATGCATTATGTAGAGGTTTATTCATAAAATCATCATGTTGGGCATTCTAAGTTTAAAGGTACCATCTCTTCAGACAATACTTACACATGTAGTAATTTAATTTGCTTAAGCAAAATACTGTAGTGTGGTCACGCATGCAGCTGCTGAACTTGCAGGGAGCTCTGAGCTCCCTGTTTGCACCCTGTTTAGAAGCAGCCGGCAGAAACCTGAGCCTCTCAGAGAACATCAGCATTAGCACAAGAAACAAAAAGCCAGGATTTCCTGGATTTTGTGCCCTTACACGTTGTAAGCAGATTCAGAAAGCGCTTATTTTCACAAATGGTGAATTGTGGGTAAAGTGGAGAGAAAAACTCTTTTCTGGAGACAACTTTTGCCACCTGGAACGTGGTCCCATCAGCCTCACTCAAAAATACGCATTTCTTCTGACACATAGCTGCAAATCACACCTCTGCCATTCCACTCCACCCTCCTCAGAAAATCTAGCGGTGTAGAAATGCTTCCATATGCTAGAAGCTGGTGTCTCCACTTTTGCTGAGGGGGAATGAAGAGAAATATAGTGGACTAGCCAGCTCGCATACACGAGTAAACAGTTTGCTGTAGCACACACAGATTGAGTAATGGCAGCCCTCAGAGTTAGCCATAAATAACTTTGCAAGCCTGAGGGCCTTGGTTCCCCGATTACCGAGAATTTGCCACAAAATGGCCTGTTAGCAGGAATTTAATTGACATGGGTTATGGAAATAATCTAAAACAGTGAAAATATGGCTTCAGAATTCTGAATTTAGAAATATTTGAACTGGGAGTTGACCTATGGTGGACAGACCTTGGCATCAGAAGCCTTGGGGTCTAGTCTCGGCTCTGCCACTAACCAGCTAGACAGGCTGCCATACCGCTCTGGGTCAATTTCATCAATGAAATATGAAGATACTACTAATAAAAATACCAATATTACAGCATTGTTGTATGACAATTGGAATCAAGTAAGCAAAAGTGCTTTGTCCATTGCCCACATGAAACAGACATCTGTGTTGCTATTACTGGTACAGAAATGAGGAGGCCACAGGTACAGTGCAAAGAGCTCCGGCTATAGAGCCAGGCTCTCTGACTGTAGCTCTTGATTCCACCCTTTGCTTAAACTCAAGGTTTCCTGCCTCCTGCTTCAGTGTTTTCATCTGTACTATGGAGTTATCAACAATGCAAATTTCACATCATTGAGTTAATATGTATGGAAGGTGATGTCTATACAAACTACTTCAAAGGGACCATGTCTGCCTTTGCTCTCCATGGCATCCTTAGAGCTTAGCACACTGGTTGGAACAATGTAAACACAAATAAGTATTTGTGGAATGAAACGAAAATATGGTTCTCACGCTTCATGTTGTCTCAGAGCACAGGGCAGGGCCAGGTAATATGTTTTTTCCAACCATAAATGTCTTTTCAATTCCAGGGTTAGGCAAGTCACAACTTGTTTTGTTTTATCTCTAAAGGAACATGTAGCTTTTGCTGCCATTTCTGTTCCGCTGTCAGATTTGGACATGTCATCAGAAAGGGGAGGGAACACCATTCTATGCCAGTCTCAGGATCTGCCCAGAGACATAGGGCTACTATGTAGCAGAGCCAGAAGTGGAAGTCAGGTCAGGCTAACCCAAAGATCTCCACTTTTCTTTCTACAGGAGTATATTTAACAACCTGAAGATCAACTGTTATCCAGAGGAAGCCCACTTGTAGGTAGGTGCTGGAAACTTCCACCTGCATTTATGACGGTTGTCCGCCTGGATGTGGGAATGGACACTGTTTTGGGATTTCAACACTCCACTGCTCACACTAGATGCATAGGAATTATAATAACATGTTGTTCTGCCTGGTTGTAGGTAAAAAGCTCTCTGTGACCCACTCTTGGGAAATTATTTCAGGGGAAAGTCAAATATTGTCTTCAACATCTGAATCATTCTTCTACAATAATTTCCTCATCAAAACTTTTTATCGGTAGGAAAAAATTATCAGGAAAGAGTCACAGATTGATGGAGACGTTAGAAAAACAGAATGGATGGAAAGATTTCCCCTTCAACTCACACAACCGCATGTCCCTGTTCTTTTGAGATCTGTAAGAGTAGGCGTAACCTATCAGACATATCTGCTCTCAGTGTGATACTTGCAAATATGTCTGAGAAGGAAATCATGAAATCACTAAACCTTCTGGAGCCCTATTCCCCAGTCCTTGGCAAATGGATCCCATCTTTTTCCCCTTACCCTCAGCCTTAGACATCTTTGCTGATTTGACGAGCAAATCAAAACAGTTCTTTTCTTTAGACAGTTGTGTCAGTTTCCCTAAGAAAGCCTGACAGCTTGGGAGGCTTCTACATTGGCCATCGGCATGGTTTCCTTCTGCAGGAGAAAAAAAGAAATTTCATTTTTCACCACACGTGGATTTGCATTTTAAAATGCGCTGCATGCAACTGTAACATCATTTCATTTCACCTAATTAATGGCTATCATGGGTAAAGTACAGCATTGTACTTAGAATTCTGCACACAGAAAAATTGCTCCAGGTATATGTACAGAATGTTACTGATACAGATAGTAATGGGAGCTTTGATGATAACTGTGATTTTAAAGCCTTTTTAAGAATACCATGGGCATGTCTAAAAAAAAGCAGTGTGAAATGAGAATTTTTAAATTATATTTTATGAGTATAAAATAAAGCTGAGCATTAACCCTTGTCCATAGTAGATGTAATATTAGCGTAATCCTCATCCTGCTGTTCAACCTTGAGTAGATTTATTCATTAGTCTCAAGATATATTTATTAAGCCTGTACTGGGCATTAGGCATTACGGTAATCAACGAGACAGGGACCTGCCCTCTTGAAGTTTCCAGAATTGCAGAAAAGACTAATACTGAACAAGGCACCGCTAGTAATGCTGAGTGTTGCTTTGAAAAGAAAGAGTCAAGCAAAACAGGTTTGAATGTTCTCTTTTTGGGATCTGTTACAAATATCATTCTCTAGGCATGCGTTTCTTCTTTGCCTAGAATGTCCTGCCCACCTTCCCTGAGAAGGGAATCTTCCGGGCAATTGTCATGTTATCTCATGTGTTCCCTGGCCTCTAAAGGCAGAATTCGGGGCTTTTTGGTACTGTGTTCCCAGAACATGGTCCAAGCGCTTTTATCAAGAGGCTGTTTAATGTCTTTCAAGGGCTCTGGCACTGAAGTCAGGGTCCTTGGGTTTGAATCACAGCTCTACCACTTATTAGCTACATGACCTTAAAGAATTAAGAATTATGTAGCCTCTGGCCTCACTTTCTCCATCTGTAAAATGGACACTTAAAATTGTATATAACCCTTCAGATCGTCGAGAGGATTAAATGAATTGCTCCTATAGAAAGCACTTAAAACAATGCCTGGCCCATAGTAAGTGCTTATCAAGTGTTGGCTCATGCTACCACAGCACTAATGAATACTTTATATGTGTTTAACCTCTCTGTCTTCCTCCCTAGACCATAAATTCTTTGATATCAGGGCACTTGATTTATTCATCTCTCCATTGCTTGCACTTAGCACAGGGTTTGACACCCAGTAGGGACATAAGCAGTGCCTGCTAAGTGAATGGAAGAGTGATGAGTCCCCACAAACAGGATGCGCATGGCCCGGGTCAAAGGAATTGAGGTCGAGGTCATGCTAGGAGCTTGGCTTATGCCACCCTATATGATTTTGTTCCATTTCTTGGTGAAGGACCAGTAAGGAAACAAAAGTCAGTGGATCTTTTGGACAATCTCTTGATGCACTCCTTGGCCCTTTTATTTCAATGCATGCTCTCCTCCGGTTCCTTGGACACCGTGGAAAATAACTGGCATTTCTTCAGATTCAGCTCTCACATTCTTTACATGAGAAAACAATATCGTGTCTTTTTTTAATTATGCCAAGCCACATGTGTGAGAGTCATACAACACAGTGCAATTTTATTTTGTCAAGTGCCTTTCATCACAAGCTGCATCCCTGGCATTCAAGTTAAATAATAACTAATACAGCACAAGGTGTTTGGGGTGGTAGGGAGGAGGGGAGTTAAAGGACCAAAACAAAGGAGGAAGGCTATGAGAACAGGGGGCCTCTAGTCAGATTTTAAAGGGCCTGCAACTCTTCCTCCAGAGGTGATTGTTTCAGGCAGAATAACTGGAATGGGGACGTGGTTTAGCAAATGGCTTAAACAATGGCTTTGATTTCATGGTGATGACACAGTTGCACTGTATTTGTCGTGCTGCTCCGGAGCTCTTTATACACCATGCAGGGCTTTCTATTTAGCAAGACGTGTCTCAGCAGGCAGAACGCTGTCCCCCTCTGTATTGTCAGAAGAGAATCAGAGCAGCTACAGGGACTTCTGATGGGCACTGCAGAATCCACCCAGGTCCCAGAGTCAGGGAACGAGAGGCCTGAAATTGCAATATCGAGAACTGCATTTCTTGATACTCAGTTGGCCAGGTGTTATTGTAAGCACTTCACATACTTTATTTCAGGGGATGGCAACATGGGCCACAGACCCAATCCACCCAGGGCCTGTTTTTGTACAGCCTGAGAGCTAAGCATGTTCACATTTTCAAAAGATTGTTAAAAAAAGAAGAAGAAGTACAAGACAATATGCAACGGATACCTTATGTGGTCTACAAAGCTTAAAATATTTACTCTCTGGTCCTTTACAGAAAAGTGTGCTGATCTCTGCTTTATCTCATTAATATAGTCAATGAAAGAATGTGAGCATTTATTGTCCCCATCCTGTAATTTGGACACTGCGTCTTAAAAAGGATAAGTACTCACCTGATATTACCCAGCTATTCAGTGTAACTACTGCCCAGGGATCACAAATGCAGCCATCTACAGGGCTCGGGCAGATAATATGAGTGAGTACTATGGGCCCAGGAGGGGCTGTGACAATACAGAGGCGGCATGGCCCTTTCAAAGGACAGCTGCAACGCAGTGCAGGCCACTGGTGACTCTCCAAGAACAGTGACCCGTGTTGCTGATTTTCTGATCTTTCAAGGAAAGCCAGGAAACCAGATTTTTATGTAAATCTCCTAATTTTCAAAGGCTGGCAACCCAACTCAAAGTTTATTTAATGTTACATGGGTCACGCAAAACATCCTTGTGGGCTGAATGCTGCCCAAGAGACTACAGTTTGAAACCACTGTATATTATTGATATTATGAGTTCATTTGGTCCAAACCCTTCACTTATTATGAGAAAATGGAGAATTAGAAAGGAGGGTGAATTGACTAACATCACAGAGCTAAGAAGTGGCGAAAGCAAGTCATTTGATTTTATATTCTGAGCTCTCTCTCCTGAGCACTGCTCTGATTTCTAATTGGTCGAACAGATAGTTCATGAGTAGGAATAATTTCTTATAGACTAATCCAGACCACTAGGTGCTAAAAGGAGATAACAGAAGTTCGGACGGAACTGAAAGGTACAGCTTAAAGATCATCTGGAGCCTCTGCCTCATAATTTTATAGTTTTGGAAGACCAGAGAGGGTTCCTGAAAAGCCCAGGGTCACACAGCTAAGTACAGAGGTGCATCTCTGACCTCAGATCCCAGAATTATTCCAGTGCTTTTCCTTGAGCCTCTGATACACTTGAAATTTTGAGATGCATCTCCAAAATCTCCTTTATTATGCCTTGCGTGACACACGAGCGTGGTTCTAGCTGAGCCTGAGATTCATGCATAGCTAGGTATGTCTAGCAAGTTAAATGGATCATCATTCCTTCCACCCAGGTTGGAAGCTGGCCTGAGTTGACTTGCTTGCAGGGTGGTGAATTCTAGGAGAGCTGGGAGTAGAGGCTAATGAGGGGGGAGGGGGTACAGGAGGACAGAAGTTCTATTTCCCCAGGTCAGTAAGCCTACAGGTGGCAGCTGACAGAGTTGTTTTCGTAAGGAACCTGTGAGATTCGGTGCTACTGCCCGGGGTCCGCGTGACCTTGTGTGGGAGACGGGCTTCTCCCTATTTCTGCAAGAAACATGGCACAACTCTGCTGAGGGCTCGTAGGAAGGCACTCAGTGCCTTTCTACACCTTGAGGGTCCTGTGTTTGAGAACACCTAGAACTAGAACTCTAGGTGGAATGCTCAGAGAAGGCACTAGAAGCGGTGGTAGTAGTGAAAGGCTACCCTTGGACTTCAAAGGTGGTGGGAAGAAGTGAGTGTCTTGCAGCCACAGCAGTAGAGAGGGCTGTGAGCACATAGGAGACATACTGGGACTCTTGGGGAATGTGTATGGTGGGGACATGAGTACCTGCCGGTTCTGCACACAGGAGAGGAAGATAGTGAAAGGGGTACCATTACTGTTCATATCGGCTCCTTTGTACCCTGAGAAATAAACTAGGTTCCATATGACACAGCTGCCATAGAGACATCTCAGTCTGGAGCCTAGTAAAAATGCAGTCCCTGGACCAGTAGCTTCAGGGTCACCTGGGAGCTTGGTAGAAAAGCCGAATCTCAGCCCTGTGCCAAATCGACTGAACTTGAATCCGCACTGTAACCAGATCCCCAGGTGATTTGTGAGCACATTAAAGTTTGAGAAGCTCTGGCCTTGGTATTAACAGCTCTAGACAAATTGCAGGTTCTGATCTGAGATCTGTCACATCTTTGTTGTGTGCTATTGACCAAGTGTTTTAACGTCTCCACTCCTCTACTTGCTCATTTCTAAAATGAAGATACTAATGGTACCTGTTTTTAGGGTCATTGTGATGTTTCACTGAGATAACACGTAAAGCATGGTGATCGATGCACACACATTCTCAGTAAATAGTAATTATCATCATTAATATTATTACCTTTTTTTTTTTTTTTTTTTTTGCGGAACGCAGGCCTCTCACTGTTGTGGCCTCTCCCGTTGCGGAGCACAGGCTCCAGATGCGCAGGCTCAGCGGCCGTGGCTCACGGGCCCAGCCGCTCCGCGGCATGTGAGATCTTACCAGACCGGGGCATGAACCCGTGCCCCCTGCATCGGCAGGCGGACTCTCAACCACTGCACCACCAGGGAAGCCCCACTGTTATTACCTTTCAAAGTCCAGAGCTTGTCACCAAAGCATTTGTAAAAGAGGATTCTCTAGCTCCCTGTGCATTACCTTCTCCCTCAGTAACCCAGTGAGCTTTCCTCCTACCCCCAGCACAGCCTACCAGCAATTTTAATCTTTAAAAAGGTGTCTGGTGTTTATTGATATCTTTCAAAGGGCTAGGAACTAAAACTACAAACCAGATAGCATCCCAGTTATCCTCACTACAACCAACAAGGCAGGCACTATTATATTATCTGCTCTTGAAAGATGAGGAAATTTGGGGTCCCAAGTTCAGGCCCCGGATACAGTGAAGAGCAGAGCCACAGTGCTTCTCCCAGAAGTAGCACAAGACCAGGAGGTGGTTGAATATCCCTTAAAGTGCTGGCCTTTGAGGTGTGGACTTCTGCTGCACATGGAGGGTTTACCATGCACACTTTCGTCCCCGCTACCTCCCCAGCATGTACTAAACTGAGAGAGAGCCTGTCATGCAGAGGGAAGTGAGTCAGAAAGAGAAAAACAAAGACCGTATGCTAACACACATATATGGAATCAAAAAAAAAAAAAAAAATGGTCATGAAGAACCTAGGGGCAAGACGGGAGTAAAGACGCAGACCTACTAGAGAATGAACTTGAGGATACGGGGAGGGGGAAGGGTCAGCTGGGACAGAGTGAGAGTGGCATGGACATATATACACTACCAAATGTAAAACAGATAGCTAGTGGGAAGCAGCTGCATAGCACAGGGAGATCAGCTCGGTGGTCTGTGACCACCTAGAAGGGTGGGATAGGGAGGGTTGGAGGGAGGGAGACGCAAGAGGGAAGAGATATGGGAACATATGTGTATGTATAACTGATTCCCTATGTTATAAAGCAGAAATTAACACACCATTGTGAAGCAATTATACTCCAATAAAGATGTTAAAAAAATCAGAAGGAAATGAATAAAAGGAACAAAACCACAAATGAGAAAAGAATTGGAAAGGAGACAATAACACTTTGGATCTATCAAGCAGATGGACAGGAAATAATTGACTTAGGCAGAACTGAGAAAGTAAAACCTAAGTGACCCGTGGCGAAAGCCCAGAATCTATATATTTTCCCTGCTGAGCCCCAGGAAGACTCAGAAATTAGAAGCTCAGGCACTTCTGCAAGTGAGGGGTCTGGGTAGGGTTGAAAACAGGAAGATTGGTTGAATGTCTTAAGATTCCCTCCACTGCCCTGCTCTCCTGGGTGCCTGCCCCTCCTCCAACAAGGAGAGGACTGGGTATCTGTTGAATGAGTGCGGCTGAGAAAGTCTGGGCGTTTGGAAAACAGCACAGGTGAGGGTAGATATTCTGCGCTGGAAACAGGAACAGGAGGAGTGAATGAAATCGATATAGAAATGGTGAGACTGCCTCCCAATCCTCCCCCCATTAAGCTTCTAGAAAATCTTAGCAGCCAGTTTTGTCCCTATCCCCACCTCCACCCCCAGGAAGAGACTGGAGAATTCCCTTCTTGTGAAACTGGCCCCTGAGAAAAGACTTACAGATACTGTTAGGGAATCACCAATGAAATGACCTAGACAGATCATCCTCTAGGGAAGCCTACCAGGCAACATGCATGGCTCGTATGCCCTAAAATCTCCAATTCGTTTTTAGTTGATTGGGCATAGTTAACCGTAGATCACCAGTATCTGATGAGCAAAGCCCTTACAATGAAAAACAAACACAAAAACAAAATAACCTTTTTTAAAAACCTTAAAGAGCACAGAGACAATGCAGGGAACTGTATAAAATTTCATAAAATGCGTCATTAATATCCTTGGAGAGATAAAGAAAGATATGTACACGAAACAAGAACTGGAGGGTGTTTAAAGAGAAACACTCAACTGAAACAGGCTCCTGGGGCTTCCCTGGTGGCACAGTGGTTGAGAGTCCGCCTACCAATGCAGGGGACGCGGGTTCGTGCCCTGGTCCGGGAAGATCCCACATGCCACGGAGCTGCTGGCCCCGTGAGCCGTGGCCGCTGAGTCTGTGCGTCTGGAGCCTGTGCTCCGCAACGGGAGAGGCCACAACAGTGAGAGGCCCGCGTACTGCAAAAAAAAAAACAAAACAAAACAAAACAGTCTCCTGAAAATTAAAAAATATGATAGCAGAAATAAAAAATGTCAACAGATGGGTGGGTAGACAAAGCTGAGAAAGTATCCCAGAAAGTAGAACGAAAAGATACACATAGATATATAAAAAGAGAAGATTAAAAAATTAGAAATAGTCTAGGAGGTCCAATATCTGAATAAAAGGAGATTTGGAAATAGAGAACAAGAAAATCAGCAATGAAATATTTCAAACAAATCTCTCAGTTTCCAAAGTAAGAGAATCCAGAAACAGCTCAGCACATTGGAAGAAAGAAGACCCACACCAAGTGTCATACAATTTCTGAACACTGGGGAAAAGAGAAGATCCTAAGTTTTCAGAGGGGATTGATTAAAAAAGGTCACATAAACAGAGTAAAGAGGCAAAATGGTATCAGAGGCAAAATGGGAGCAACACGGGAAGCAAGATGACAATGGAACCATTAATGTCCTTAAAATTACAAGGAATTTACTTCCAACCTAAAATTCTATATCCAACAAAATCGGGTCTCGAAAACTCTACCTCCCATACATTTGCTCTCAGTGTGAAGAGGAAACAAAGAAGGAGGAAGACATGGGATCCTGTAAATAAAAGATACAATTACAGGAGATCCAATAAAATTTCCAGGAATATGGTGGAGGGAGATCCTAGAACAAGAGCTATAACAGCAAGCCTAGAAAGCAACCAGTCCATATTGGAATCATTCAGACAAAGGGGAATTACATTTCTATGGAAAGGAAAGGAAAGGAGAAAGTAAAAGAAAGCAAATATAAGAAAAGAAATTGACAGATGGTTTGATGGATTGGAGAGAACTGAGAGAAGATTTATAATTTGGTAGAGTTTGAGGATGAAACAGTGATAGATACCTAAAACTCTAGGCACATATGAAAAAAAAAAGTCAGTTATTCATTCAAGAGGGAACAAAAACTAATACAGGAATTCACATCATAGTACACCACATGGCTCAGCTGAGAATAATACTTACACAGTCATTATAATGGAAATACTAATGTTTAACCAAAACTTATGATGTAAGTACACTGAGAGGATGGGGAAAAGGGAATTTTCTGTGTAAAGAGAAAAAAGGCAGTTAAATTATCATCTTCAAGAATAGAAAGTATATTGATAATACCTAATAATTAAAAATCCAGATTCCAGTTATAAGATAAATAAGTACTAAGGAAGTAATGTACAGCATCATCATAAAAATAGTTAACACTGCTCTATGTTATATATGAAAGTATTAAGAGAGTAAACCCTAAGAGGGCTTGTCACAAGAAACAAAAATTATTTTTCTATTTCTTTAGTTTTGTATCCGTGTGAGATGGTGGATGTTCACTAAACTTACTGTGATAATCATTGTATTGTGTACGCAGATCAAATCACTATGCTGTATACCTTAAACTTTTATAGTGCTGTATGTCCATTATATCTTAACAAAACTGGAAGAAAAAATAAAGTTAATTCAAGCCATTTTTAAAAACCTAGGAATTGCAGTAGAACAGATTACCTGGTAATATAGAAATAAAAATAAGAAGCAGCTCAAAAAAGAAATAGTGGTTGAAAGTGGTTGCCTCTGGGGAGAAGGAATATTAGGTAGAGTGGGGTGGTGAATTTCAGGGCAGGGACTTCCTATTTTGCATTAAAATCTTTGTAGAATATTTGACTTCTAAAATTAGGTTAATGAATCACTTTGATAAAAATAAAAATAAAATTGAAAAATAAGTATTGGCATTTCTATGGGCCTCCAAGCCTCGCTCTAAAGAAAGCAAGTTCTGAGGATAACATTCGAAGCAGCAGGCAGGACACTGCAGGGTCTTCTTGCCTTACTGTGAAACGACAACACGGTAACAACCATCTAGAGACAGATGTTTCGCAGGGGAGAAGCATTGACCAGGCAGTCAGAAGCCCTGAGTTCCAGCCTTGATTCCATCATACGTGATCCTTTTAAACCTCATTTTTTTTAAATACTATAAGACAATATGCTTATTCTGTCTGCTTAACAGTGCTGCTGTGATGATCAGTGAAAGGTAATGGATGTAAAATGATTTGTAAACTGTAAAGCACTCCACAGATGTAATAGAATATCGTTATTCTACCCACATATGATTGGCAGACAGTTTACTATATTATAATTTATACCATCTGGTTTATTTATGTTTTTTAGCAAATTTTTTCTTATAGCAAAAATAAAATGGGTTTATTCTGGAAATTTTGTAAATACTAAAAAGCAAAAAAAGGGAAACTAAAATTACCTTTAATTTTATCATCAAGAAATAATCACTACTAACTTCCATATGTTTGAGATATACATGCGATTTATATATTACATATTTATATATAGATGATTATCTAAAATAGATATTATGGCTGTTTTCCCAAATCATTAAATATTTTTCTATAACATCATTTATTATTTGTAATGGAAGAGAGTTACAGATTGAAGATTGAAGAAGTGAAGTAAAAACTCAATTAGAAGTATTTGTATAAACTCATAGTGAATTTTCATTTTTAAAAAATTACATATTTCCGAGCTTCCCTGGTGGCGCAGTGGTTGAGAGTCCGCCTGCCGATGCAGGGGACACGGGTTCGTGCCCCGGTCCGGGAAGATCCCACGTGCCGCGGAGCGGCTGGGCCCGTGAGCCATGGCCGCTGAGCCTGCGCATCCGGAGCCTGTGCTCCGCAATGGGAGAGGCCACGACAGTGAGAGGCCCGCGTACTGCAAAACAAAAACAAACAAAAAATTACATATTTACTAAACCTGCCAATTGAAAAAAAGCTAGAAACAATACTAACCCAGTAGCAATGAGCAACACCTAGTAGCAATAGTATGGTTTCTAAATACCATTTCCCACTAAAAAGAACCAGGGGTCCTTAAAAAAAAAAAAAAATGGATGAATTCAGGTCTGGCTTAGGATAGACACAAGATAAGCCTGGAGCACCTTATTATTCCAGAAAAAAAGGAGGCTATCAAGGACTTGGGAGTCAATAAGAAGATGTTCCCACCAACCAGAGATGGGGCAACTGAACATCAATATGAATAATAACTGAAATGAATAAAAATACATCAAATATATTTAAATACATGAGCTCATAATGACTCTTAAAAAGAAAAAAAAAAACTTCATTGCTTATCTCTGAAGGATGCTAGAGAACTAAGTCATTCTTTGGAAACCTGGTAAATAAAAGGAAAGAAACAAACGTACATCTTGCCTTTTCAGGTAAGAAAAGAGTTCATGAGAGGAAGTTTCTCTTTATCAAAGTATTCCAGTTAAAAGTGAAAAAGGAATGCTCGAATTAGAATATGACCAGTTTACAACCTCTAATGAAATGATGAATCTAGTCGAGGAACACCAAAGACTGCTAACATCACAAAGACAGGTGGAAGTACACAGCACCATCTAGGAAGCAGTCTTGCCCAAAAGAATGAACTCAGGCTTCTAGAATTTACTACCAGTTTATAGGAAATATAAAATGTAGAAGAACATGTTAAACCAGAAGGGTGCAATCAGTAAACTCAGATTACGGGAAACTACATGATAAACAACCTGTTCTCTTTCACAAGTAATGTGCAATTGGGGAAAAATAGATGGAGGAAAACCTGTAGCTCAAAAGAGACTTAAGAGATACCTCAACCAATTGCAGTGCATGGAGTTTATTTGGATCCTAATGCAAAAAAAAAAAAAAACTGAAAAAAAAAAGACTTATGAAACAATCAGGGCAGTTTGAACAGTGACTAGACAGTTGATGACATTAAGAAATTATTTTTTTTAATGTAATAATATATTGTGGGTTTTAAAAAAAAAAAGTTCATATATTTTAGAGCTATCTACTGAAATAATTATGGACAAAATGAAATGGTGCCTGGGAGTTCCTTCAAAATAATGGGGGAGGGAGTAAATGGGAAGAGGTATAAGTAAAACAAGATTAAGGATTAATCTCTACAATATACAAACAGCTCATGCAGCTCAATATCAAAAAAACAAACAACCCAATTAAAAAATGGTCAGAAGACCTAAACAGACATTTCACCAAATAAGACATACAGATGGCCAAGAGGCACATGAAAAGATGCTCAACATCACTAATTATTAGAAATGCAAATCAAAACTACAATGAGGTATCACCTCACACGGGTCAGAATGGCCATTATCAAAAAAATCTAGAAACGATAAATGCTGGAAAGGGTGTGGTGAAAGGGAACCCTCCTGCACTGTTGGTGGGAATGTAAATTAATACAACCACCATGGAGAACAGTATGGAGGTTCCTTAAAAAACTAAAAATAGAACTACTATATGACCCAGCAATCCCACTACTGGGCATATACCCTGAGAAAACCATAATTCAAAAAGAGTCATGTACCAAAACGTTCATTGCAGCTCTATTTACAATAGCCAGGACATGGAAGCAACCTAAATGTCCATCGACAGATGAATGGATAAAGAAGATGTGGCACATATGTACAATGGAATATTAGCCATAAAAAGAAACGAAACTGAGTTATTTGTAGTGAGGTGGATGGACCTAGAGTCTGTCATACAGAGTGAGGTAAGTCAGAAAGAGAAAAACAAATACCGTATGCTAATGCATATATATTCAACCTAAAAAAAAAAAAGTGGTACTGATGAACCTAGTGGCAGGGCAGGAATAAAGACGTAGACATAGAGAATGGACTTGAGTACACAGGGTGGGGAGGAGGGGGAAGCTGGGGCGAACTGAGAGTAGCATGGACATATACACACTACCAAATGTAAAATAGATAGCTAGCGGGAAGCAGCTGCATAGCACAGGTCAGCTCGGTGCTTTGCAACGACCTAGAGGGGTGGGATAGGGAAGGTGGGAGGGAGGCTCCAGAGGGAGGGGATATGGGGATATATGTATGCATATGGCTGATTCACTTCGTTGTATAGCAGAAACTAACACAGTATTGTGAAGCAATTATATTCCAATAAAGATCTATCAAAACAAACAAAAAAGAAAACAAGTTTGGCTGTTTAGTAATAATAATTGAAACTAGGTGGTGGGTAGAGCCTGTTCACCAAACTTTATATTTGTTTGGAATTTTCCTTAATAAGTTTCCTTAATAAGTCACAAAAATATTAATTGTGAATCCTTTCCAAGTTCATTACATATTCTTCTACACCATGATCTATAATAGCTGTGTAATAGCTCATCATACTACGATGTACCATAATACATTTGATCATTTACTAATTGTTTGACAATTAAGATGGTTTCCAATCTGTCACTATTACTACTGATAAAACTCTTACATAATTCTTTGTGTCCATCCATGATTATTTTAATTACCTCTATTAAATGTAGACATAGATTCCTGGGTTGAAAGCCCCACACAGTGGAAGGCTTTTGTTACATATTGCTAAATTATCTTTCAGAAAGGTTGTGTCAGTATATAACCATTGGCAGTATAGGAAGAGTAACTATTTTCTGAGTATGTCATTTTTGTCTTATACGTTTCTCATTTGATATGTAAAAAGAAAAAACTCTCAGTGTTCTTGTATCTTGCATTTCTTGGAGTTATAAGTGAGTTAAATATACATCATTTGTTTAACTTTGTACTTTTTTAGTAAAGTAGCTTTTTATGTCCTTTTCCAACTTTTCTACTGAGATGTCTTTTTCTTATATGTTTGTAAAACCTCATTATATATTAAGGACAGTAGCACTTTTTCATATATGTTTCACATATTTCCACAACGTTTTGTTGTTCTTTTGATTTTTCCCTTGGTTTTATAAGTATAAAATTTTCCAAATTTTTTATATAGTCAAATTTTTAACATTTTCCTTTATGACATTTTCCTTTTCATGACTCACTTAAAGAGATCTTTATCCATCTCCAAATCATGTAAATTCTCATCTATGTTTCCTTCTAGAACTTTCATATTTTCTCTTTTTAATATTCAGTGTGAAAAGTTTTAAAGTGATACCGAAAGGGATGGGTATCTAACTCCCCTCAACCCCCAAATGGTTTGTCAGTTACCACAGCACTGTTAATTGAAATTGAAATGTTCATCCTTTTCCAACTGATCTGAAACTTCAACATCCTTTGGATTGCTTCTTTTTAAGAGTGAACAGACTTGATAGTGAGAATATAATTTAATTCACTTATTTAACGTTTTGGGGATGGTACCTGATCTTACGTTAATTTCTTGAGATTTATTTAAATGAATGTATCATAATCACTGTGATCCTTGTGGTTAAGTTCAAAGGGTCCATCCCTATAATGAAGTAGTTTGCAACCATAAAAAAGAATGAGGAGGCAGCTATTTCCAAGACATATTGTTAAATGGAAAAAGCAGTATGCAGAACAGAACAGAACAGGGTGTGCTTATTTGGGAATTAACATTAATGCCACTCCTTTCATCCCACAGCCTAATCAGCCCTAGAAATACCAGATTACAATCTGATTTGGGAGTAGTAATAGAATTTAGTTTGTAGGACTGTCATAGGCTTAAGTGTATGGATCTGCGTAAAGAACTCGGTCAGGGCCTGGCATCACAGTCATTAGAATCACCCTACAGAGGCTTTGGTTATTTAGTGGAAGACTTTGTGGTTGCTTTTTTGTTTGCTTTGTTTGTTATATTCCTGATTACTCCTGGACCAATGGCCACGGCCCTCTGGACCCACGTGCAGTTCTAAGGCTGCAGACATCCAAGACTAGGAAATGGATCTGATTTAGCTTTGCAGAAGACCAGCAGCTGCCACCTGATCTACCTGGTGTGCAAAAAAAAGGCAAATCCACAAGAGTGGCAAAGAAGTCTGTTAGGCAAATGATGAGAAAAGAGGACAAAAATTGGCAAGAAAGGAGGATGCATCCTCTTTGGAAAGTACCACATGGCATTCAGCATGCAGGAGGAAAGCTTTAGGAGAGCTCCTTCTGAGGAAACCATTGCCGCCAGCTCTCAGAAAGGGATGTCAGCTGATACAGCGCCTCTCTGCTGTGAAAGTAGGGGCTGACCTAATCAGAGAGGATGCTTCCACTGTGGAATTTTGCCAGCTCATCACCTTTGACCATAACAGATGCTGCTTTTTTCTGATGAGTGTTTTCCCTGCTATCTGGGAGCAAATGTCAGTGAAGGAACACAATCAGAACCATTACATGCTCATCTGCACCTCAGCCCCACTACCAGAACCACATGGCTCAAGGCAGAGTTGGTGTGGGTTGGAATAAATGCATGTAAAATACCCATCTTTTACAAGGGCATGTGTATACATACTCACAGGCCCTCTACCACTTTAAGGGGATGGGAGCCTACGTTCATTCATTCATTTCACAAATACTTATTGAACACCTACTTTTGCACCAAGCATTGTGCTTGGTCATCGTAACAGTGACCAAGACACTCCTGGAAATTACATTGCAAGTTGGGCAGGTGTTCAAAAAACTAAGTAAAACAAATGCATACACAAATAATTGCAGCTTGTGAAACGTGATGTAGGATATAAATGGGGCACAATCATGGAGAGCAATGGGATGGCCTCTTCTAGACAAGATTAACCATACCATAAGATGTACTGCAGTTCATGGAGAGCTCACTTCCTTGCTGGTATCGTTAATTCCATCCATCCATCCATCCAATACCATATGGTGGCTATGAGCCTGGACACAGAACAATCCAAGTTGGAATCTGGCTTTGCCATGTATCAGCCATGTGACCTTGGACAAATTGCCTTCTCCATGTCTCAGTTTTCTCACCTACAGCATAGGGATAATAATCGTATCTACCACATGGTGTTGCTCTAAAATTTAAATGAGGAAATGCCCTTTGCTCCGTCCTGGGCACAGTGCTTAATACATGCTAGATATTTTGTTATTAGCATTTGTTTTTTCACTCAGGGAAGGAATATTTACTAAGAACCTCTAAGTGCCAAATACTCTGTTGCAGTGGAGGTGAGGAGAGAGAGACAAGAACCAACCATTTCTCTAAAAGAGAAAATTTCTGTGAATCCAAGCAGAGGCTTTCCCCTTCTTTTCTAGCAGACACATTCAAAAGTCATCGTTTACCCCTACACACCAGCTTTTAATTTCCATCATACAGAAAGACAGCTCTCTGCGCAAACTGTCAGAGAATAACACCTAGCCTCACCTCTTGGTTTTTAAAAATGGGGTTGTGCTGGGAAAGGCACTGGCCTGGGAATTCTGAGAACTGGGTTCCCATTCTGATTCTATTGAGCCGGAACCACATAAGCCTCAGTTTATTCACCCTCCCTCCCAAGTTATCTTGAGGATATGATGAGGTAACAAACCTTGGACGCCCCAGAGCCACACAGAAGGCTTTCCAAGAACGTCCCTGTTCTTCCTTTAGTTTTAGCCACTGCTCTTCCTCTCTGGGTCCCCATTCTTCCCTTGTAAACTTCAAATAACAGGATCCCAGCCAGGATGGATGCAAGGCTTGAGTGAATCAACAGATGTGGAGGGCCTTTCAAAAGGGGAAAGGGCTGTGCTGTGGAAGGTGTTATTATTAGTGGGTTGGGGAACCTAGCCACGTAGTAGATATTTCCATGAGATGAAAAATCACAGATGCTGAGGGAACCTAACCAGGGTACCATTTACAGCAACCTTTCCAAAGAATAAGAGCATCCTCTGGTCTGCACTTTTCTCTCTAATTGTGAACACTTGATGGTGCTTATCAGTGGGTATCCAAATCCTATGCAACCAGCTTGCGTAGTTGATGTAGTATCAGACAACAGGCACGAAGCATTGCCCCTTGCCCCACCTGCCTCCTTACTTGAAACACCTGCCTTCGAAACAATTTTACAGTAACTGCTGGACTATGAAAAGAAGTGTTTTTGCAAATAAATACATTTCCTAATTAAAACTTGCCCTTTAAAGAAGCACATTTTCTTGGCCCCATTATAGGTTTTCTTCTCCTTGTAACATATCACAGAATCAGTAAGGGCAATGCAAACATCTCTAATATATACAGTTTCAACAGCTCTAATAATGTATCTGCCTGCCTGAAACACCTTCTCCCCCTCTTCAGCCCAGCTGATAATTTCCCCTGATTTGTTAAATGCTCTCTTATTTCACTCTCAAAGATAAAGCTTAAAGGCAGTTAGTCTACAGTAGGAGTGGAAAGGGTGGATTGAAAAGGGATAAAGTGGAAGGCGGGGTCACAGCCGTCTTCCATTTTGTTAATGATGGATTTTTATTGTTTGTTATGAAAGTAATGAATGTTCATTGTGGGAAAGTTAGAAAGTTTCAAAAAAGCATGAAGAAGAATATATATTACCCATAACCCTATCACCCAGAGGCAACCATTGTTAATAATCGCCATGATTTTTTTTCAGATTTTTCTCCACGATGATTTTTATGTAGTTAACAGTTTTGAACTCTGCCTCTTAAAAAATTTACATGCTAACCTTGGCATTTTCCCATGGCATAAAAAACTCTGCAAAAGAGAAAAACTTTAGAGTGGCTGCATAATATTTCAACAAGGCTGTCCCCCAATTTACTTATCCTAGTTGATCATTTAGGCTGTTTCCATTTTTTCCCTTCATTACACATAATGTGCTACTACGATATCTAATCTGTGTTGTTGTTTTTTTTTTTTTCTGGTTAATACATAGGACTGGCCATTTGGAGAGTGTTAGGTTGAATTTTACAGCAGTGTAAAATGCTCTGTGGAACAGAGGAGCTGTATAGGAGAATCTCAAGCTAGCTGTAGTTAGATTACAAGATGGTAACAACTGACCTTACTTTTCTTTCTAAAACCTCCACTTCCTCCTGAATTTCTCTGGACGTCGAAGTGACTAGAGCCACCCTCCATCCAGGTACCCAAGCTTGAGAATTAGGAGTCACTTTGGATTTCTCCTTGCCCAGCCCATCCAACCAGGCACCAAAATCTGTTCGTTTTACAACCTCCATTTCTCTCAAATGTCCCCTCCCCTCTCCAACCTCACTGCAATTGCCTTAGTGTACTTAAATGACCTAAATGAGCATCTCCGGTCTTCCCAAGCTACTCCCTTTAACTCATGTCTCCACTGTGCTGTTAAGATCACCTTTTTCAAATACACTTAAAATCACTTGCCTCTTCTTACTAAAAGCCTTTAATAACTAATTTCTTGCTCCCCACACACCCAGCACCTGAGCTTTCAGGATGCATGAGATCCTCAGCTTCCTTGAGGCCCCTTCAAGAACCAACCCTACCTACTGCTCTAGACTCTACCCCAGGCATTCCCTTCACAGGCCAACTCCATGGCCTTAGTGAGTGTCTCATGCTTTTGTCCACGTCCTTGGACTGTTACCTTTACTTAAAAAACACCTCCCCTCCCTTCATGATCTAGCAAACTTTCTTGCCTTCAAAACTCAGCTTGAATGCCACCTCCTACAGGAAGTCTTCCTTTACCCACAAAAATTTGCTTGGGCATCCTTCTGTGCTCACACTCTGCCCATTTCTTAGGCAGAAACCCACCACACTGTGCCTCTCCTTGAAGGGTGGGGATTGGGCTTTGTTCATCTTTTTAACCAGTAAATACTTCAGTCAGGTATTTCCTAAAAAAAAAAGGATAGTGTCCTACATAACCACAGTAATTATCAAAACCAGGAACTTAACATTGATACAAACTGTTATCTAATCTACAGACCTTATTTTAATTTAACCAGCTGTCCCATTAATGTCCCAATCTAGGACCACATGTTGCATTTATCGCTATGACAACTAAACTGGTCCTTTAATCTGGAACTGTCTAGAGTCTTTGTCTTTCAAGACTTTGCTATTTTTGAAGAGTACATGACAGTTATTTCCCTGAATGGTCCTCAGTTTGCATTTGTCTGATGTATCTTCATGATTTGACTCAGGTTATTCATTTTTGGCAGGAATACCACAGAAGAGATGTGATGTCCCTCTCAGTGCATCACACATCAGGAGGCATATGATGTCTGTCTGCCATATTCCTAATGATGCTGACCTAGTAATTACTTGATTAAGGTGGATTGGCCAGATTTTTCAACTAGAAAGTTAATGTTTTCCCCTTTGAAGTTAATCAAAGATACTTTGAGACTATGCAGAATATCTTGTTTCTCATGATACTTTCATCTACTACTTTTATCATTTGGGCCTCTGCTTTCTCATTGGTCAAATGAGGTGCACAGAATGAAAAGTGAATTCCAAAATTTTCACTCTCAAGGATCCCTTTATTCCACCCCCTACTGCTCCATGGACCTCATATTTTGAAAGATTTTTGTCCACCAAACAAGTGGCATTTCTCAAGGTCTATGTGACTCATTTTCCTATTACACCTTTGTCACACATGTCTACGGCACTGTATACTCACCAAGGCAGGGCCCATTTGCCTCCCTACTGGATGCCAAGAGCCAGTCAGAGTGCCAACCACAGAGTAAGTGGTCAACAGATTTTTGTCAAAGGACTGAATCTGACTGCCAATCCCAGCTTATTCCCAGCATTTGATGTCTGCAGTGAGGACACCAAGTTGATAAATATTATCCAAAGGCAGAGACTCGACATTTCAGTTAGTCTCAGAGGCTTTGTCACTGGTCAGTGTTCAGTGATCATGAACATTTTAAAAACAGATTGAACAAAGTGTGTGGAAATCTCTCACCCATTCCTCCCCTCATCCCTGACTTTCTGGAAAGCCTCAGTTAGATGTTGAAAGGGCGTTCCAGCTCCCCAAGTTTATACTGTAATCTCTGATGCCTCTGTAATCAGTGGATGGCTACTGGCTAGACAGTATCCTGACCACACAATCCAGATTTTAAAATATCCTCGACCTTGTTTCACATTTTTATGACATTAGCATTGTCACACTTCCTCCTTCATTAAGCGCTGGAGATCATGGAGATATAATGTAGCGGAAGATCATGAAGGGAGTTTTAAAAAGGGATGGGAGGGAAGGAAACTAACATTAATGGAGTATCTCCTGTATGTCCAGAGCTTTCTTTCCTTTGTTCTCTCTTTTAATCCTCACCATAACCATCCATTTTACAGATGAGAAGACTGAGGCTGGATAAAGAGTAATGGCCTGCACGAAGTCATACAGTTAGCATGCAGCAGGGCTGGGGTGGGAATTTCTTCCCTAAGCCCCAGCAAGTTGCCACTGCACCAAGCTGCCTCTCCCATCATATAAAAATGCCCTTCTCTTGCATTGTGCTGGCGATCACGATCTAGACAGGCGAAGGACAGAAACCTCTTGGACCACATTCACTGCAGTTATTCTTTAAATGATTGTTATCGCGAGTCAGTAGCTGTTACCATGGCTCTGGGGAAGTTGTCCGAAGAAGGAGGGCCTTTCTTTGGGCGTCTTGCGTGCCTGAGGAAGGAACTCTGGTTCTCAGCTTTTTATTACCTCTGGCTGTGCTGAAGCAGCAAGGGCGAGAGAGACGTCCCTGCAAAAGTGTTGCGGGCGTGAAATAACAACAGGGAGTCGGCTGGGAGCGGGGCCACGCGCCCAAGAGAGACCCAGGGACAGGCGATGGGGGGAAGGAAAGGAGACCAGAAAACACTGCAGAGAGACGGGGGAGAAGGCCAAAGCGGGAGGAAATAGAACAAAGGGCAAGAGGAGAAGTCGAGAAAAGTTGGGACAAGGGAGGAGAAAGTTTGAGAAAGGGGGCGAGAGAGCAAGCGAGGACGGTGAAAGTAAAGAGGAGACCGAGAAAGTGAACTGAGAGAACTCGGAGAATTCGAGAACGAAAAGGAAATAGGAAGGAGAGAAGACGGAGAACGAAGCGGAGAGAAAAGAGGGAAGGGGAGAGGGGAAGACGTCAGAAAGAACAGACAGACTGGGCTGGCCGAGAGGCGGGTGAGTGGCCCCGGGAGGACGCGCATCACCTGCGTGGCGCCCCCCGGTGCAGTGGTGCGGTCCTGCTCCCTTCGTCTGTGAGCCGCGGCTCGCCCAGCCTCCTAGGATTGGCTCCAGCCTCCCATTCATGTAACCTGCGTGTGCGTGTACGTGTGTGTGTGAGTGTGTGTGGTGTGTGTCTCGCTCGCCCTCTCCGTCTGTGTGTAGAGAGCGAGGGTTGGGGACGGAGGCAGGCAGGCGAGCAGGCAGGGAGGGGAAGAAGAGGAGGGAAGCTATTAAACACACACACACTCACACCCGCGCGCGCGCACACACCCGCCCCAACCCCCCAGAAGCCTCGGGATTGCAGCTGTTTCATGTGGGGCAGCAGTGCTGGTAGGGACGCCGGCCGGGAGCGGCCGGGAGCCGGAGCCAGGAGTGCGCGCGGGGCTGGAGACTTGCTGGGGCTTCGCTCCCTGCGGGAGCTATTGTTGGTCTCGCTGGAGCTGAGCGCAGAGCCGGGACCTGCTCCTTCCTGGGCGTCCTGCTCGGGCACGCGGAGCCGAGGAGCCTCGCCGCCGAGAGCGAGAGGAGCCACCGGCGCGGCGCCTTGCCTCTCTGCCGCCCTCCTCCCCGCTTCTCCGGCGGTGGCAGCCTACAGCCACGGTAAGGCGGCGCGATCCGTTCTACGGAAAAGCGCCTTTGGGGACCGCGGCGGCGCCTCGCCCGCTCTCAATACTCTCTGCGCTCGTTAGCTGGGGCAGGGTCGGAGCAGCTCGCGAGGATGCCCAGGGTTCTGGGAGAGGCTCGCCCGCTCCCCCGGCCCGCACCGGGGGAGGCAGGGGGGACGGCAGGGGCGCGGGTTGCCGGTGAGGCGAGTCGGTCTGGAGCCCCGAGCCTCTACCGCGCAGCCCCCGGAGCTTGCCGCGGACTGGAGCCTGGGAGCCAGGGCTAGGGGAGAGCAGGGAGGTGGGCGCGGGCCGAGGTTCGTCGGCCTCGCCCGGATCCCCTTCCCCACCCTGGCCCCAGCGCCCGCAGCCACTCTGCAGAACCGCCCGCCCCAGGGCCTCGGCGGGCGCTGGAGGAGCCCGCGAGGCGGCGCCGGGCTCCGGGGCTGCAGCCTGCCTTGAGGGGCAAGCGCCGGCTGCGGCGGCCCCGCACGCGCTGCGGTTGGAGGGAAGAACTGGGAGAAGCGACCCCAGCCTCGCGCCCTCTGCAGCCGGCGCGGCGCTCCTCTCTCCTAGCCTGCCGCGGTGTCCACCTTCCCCTCGGAGCGAGTTGAGGCTGCAGCCGCCGGGTGGACACGCGGAACGCTCGTGTGTGTGTATGTGTGAGAGAGAGAGAGAGGGAGAGAGAGAGATCGCTTGTACCCCCAGCTTCGGGGAAATGTGCTCTGGAATGAAATGTGATCACCGAGCTCCTTAGTCATTTTCTTCGCGATTTAAATATGCAGTTTTTATACTGGAGGAGCAGACGGGAAGGTGGTCTCGAGGAGAGTGTGTGTGTGTGTGTGTGTGTGTGTGTGTGTGTGTGTGTGTACACGCAACCAGGGAATCACAGTCAACTACTGGGGCAAGGGGAGGTTCAACTGGTGAGTCCTCGTTAGCTGGGCAGTAGGGTGGGCTTTGCTGGCCGCTGCCCTCCCTTCTCTGCCCTGCCTACGCCTAGGCGAGGTTTGAAAGTACTGGAAATTCAACTGCGTGGTCTCTAACTTTGGAAACTGGCTCCCCTTTCAGGGCGAGACGTTAAAGTGATTTGTGCACCCTGGTCCATGTGGACGAGGGTATTATTACTCAGGTGGCTTACGGATCCCTCTTCAGAATCGCGGCAATCCCCCGCCCGGTCCCTCACCCCCTCCTACCGCCAGCCCTGGCGAGGTTTGTAGAGATGCAGCTATCTGTAAGCCACCAATGCGGCGAAAGCGGCGCGGAGAGACAGCCTGGGTTTTGCCGGGTCCTGCTTGCAGTCTTGGTATTTGACTAGACCACGAGATCGCTGCGCTACTTTTGGAAGGCGGCTGCGGGGCACACTCGGGATTCGAGCGCCGGGCTGAAAGGGTGCTCATGTGCTGAGCTGTGCGGCCGCGCACGCCGGGAGATCTGCCAAATGGCATCGCGGGCAATTACATAAACTGCCTCAGTGATTACCGGGAACCGTGATGCGAGCCCCCTGTTCGCGAAAGACAAGCCCGAAAGTTTGCCTGCTTGAGGAATGTAAGTACCGGGGCGCTCCTATCCCGGGACCAGACAAGGGAGCCGCCTCGCCACTCCTGCCACGGGCGTTGGGTGCTGATGCTGCTGTCCCTAAAGGACCGGAGATCGAGGCAGGGACTGGGAAAAGGATCTGGGATTGATCAGAGAGAAAAAGCCGGTCAGAACTCAGGATCCATTGAGTTTACAGGGCCCAAGCCTCCCCTTGGGGGTGTTGGGAGGCCTTCCAGGGAATGCTGTATGAGGAAACTGGCTTTGTGTCCTGGGGAACCCCAAAGGCCCTTTTCTCTGCTTCTCCGAGCGCCTCCTCCCCATCTGCCACACGCAGTTCCCTTCATGTTTAGAAACCTGCCCGCTATGCCTGGTCCCCCGCGCCCCCCGAGATGCCAAGCATCCCAGCAATGCAGGCCCACTCTGGCGCGGGGTTCGGAGGGAGAGTGCTGGCCTCTGCCAGAGCCCGCCACCACCAGGTACCTATTCCTGGTTTCCTGGGCTAGGCCGGCTTTGATGGAATGGGGACGGGTGCCGAGTATGGCTTCCGTCCCCCTCGCTTCTCTGCTACGCGGACAGCAATTTGCTTCTGTTTTGTTTATTCTCCACATCTCGCTGCTGCCCTTTGCCGCCTGCAGCACATTGATGGTCTTTGATAGAGAAACCATAGTAGAGTGTTTTTAAATCTTATTTTTCGCCCATAGCGGGATAAGCAGCCCCAGACCTGCCAGTGCCCTGCAGATCGCTGAAGCCAGGGGCACAGTGGCCCTGAGCTCCCTCCTCCCGCAGGCGGGGGGTGGGGGCGTGCACGGGTGGGGAATTTTTGTTTTTGCCCCATTCCATCTTCCGGAAACCTCGGATCCCCTCCCCCCCGCCCCCCGCCGAAATCTCGGGTCTGTCTGAGTGTGTTCCGCGCTGTAAAATAAATCCTCCCTCCCGCAGACCTGTGGGGCCGTTCGGATTTCCTGCCACTGCCAGGATCCTTAACAATGCGATTGCAAAGCTCTTGCTCGGCTGGGAAAAATCCCCAGGTGCCGGCCGGCCTCGCCTTGACCTTGCTGAAGGCGCCTTTAACCCGGCTGCCTGCCGGGCTGGGGCCGGGCCGCGGGGGTCCGGGAAGGTGGAGGGCGCCCTGGAGGGGCTGGGTTCGCTCCCGGGGCAGGACGGGAATCGGGTCGCGGCGGGGCGGCCGCGGGGAGGCTATGGGGCTCCGCAGCAACCTGTTTCCCTGCGCTTAGGGGCGGCGCACTCCCGCCCCTCGCCTCGGCGCTGGCCCCGCGCTACCCTCCTCCCTGCCGCCCTCAGGCAGCCTCCGGGGGTCCACGGTGGGCTGCGCGGGTCGAGGCCCAGTCGCGCACCCCAGACGCCTGCCCGTGCTCCCCGGCTTGAGGCTCCTCAGCGAGCCGAGCCGCAGTCCGCGCGAGCTGGGCCGCTGGGTGGGCGGGGCCGGGGCGGGAAACCCGAGCCGAGACCGCCGCGTTCCAGGCCAAGTTCCAGCCCGCGGCGCGGAGTGCAGGCGGCGCGTCCCTCCCCTTTCCTCGCCCGGCCCTCCACCCTCACCACCCCCGGCGCGCTCCCGGCGCCCTGCCGCTCAGCTTTGCCGGGAGCTCTCTTCGCCAAAGTTACAAGAGATGTTTTCACAGGTGGTGGCAGTGGAAGCGCGCGCGCGCTCGAGTGTGTGTTCGCGCGCGCGCCTGGGAGGGGAGGTGCGCGGCGAGGCCAGTCATCTGGCAAAGGAGATTCCTCTCTTTGTAGGCGTTAGAAGGGCGCGTTGAGAAGCAATGTTTTCTCTGGTGACGGTGAGGATGGGAAGTCCTTTCACCTGGTGGAATTGGACCCGTCGGAGCTGACTTTCCTGAGGTGAATGTGTGTCTCCTCTCGGCCCTGCTTTGCGAATGTTTGGATATTTGGACGTCCCCACGTTCTTCAGGACTTAGGATGGAGACGTTCATATAGTTTTAGGGGACTAATTCAGGGAAGGTTTTGTTCCTACCACGTGTCTTTGAGTGGGGGCAGTGTGCAGGCTGGTGTGTGAGTTCGCCATCTTCTGTGGTGGGGAAGTTGTCAGGGACGGAGAGGTTCAGTTTTCTAGAGAGGTCTCTTGGATTCATCTGTCAGCCTGCTAGTATCAAGGCCTCTCTTTTGGGGCGGAAGGGGGGTGGAATGGGGGCAGTAGGCCAGTGAATCACCCTGATGGACTGTGGGGGAAACGGGATCAGCCTTGCTCAGTGCGGGGGCCCAGGGGGCAGAATCAAGGCTCAGCCTTAAAAAGAACCATCAGAAGACAGTTCTAGAAGCGAATGGAACGATCTGGAATACGAGGTAGTGAACTCCGTAGAAACGGGTGTTGCAGTAGAAGGCTGGGTATTGTAAGGGTGGGTGATTCGGATCTCCAAAGGCTCTCTTCCAATAGATCTGACTCTAGGTCGTAGAATCTCCTCAACCCTCTCTGGTTTTGTGGCAGTAAATTGATAGGATGTGACTTTAACCCCTTAATTTTCTGGAGGGGAGTCATGACTCTGTGGCCTTAGGCAAATTACCTTTGGAACTTCAGTTCTCTTGCTTGTAAAATAGGAAGATATTGTCTGGTTTACAACACTGTAAGGATTAAGGTCCATAAAACCTCTGACATGCTGCAGGCCATTCACAGATGGTCATTCCCTCCCACCTCCTTCATCCCTTTGGAACACTGTGCGTTTGAGGGTGGGGAATGGGCAGGGAACTCGACAGCCCCAGAAGAACCAGCAATATTGCATCCACAGTCTATTTAAAAACAGCTCAAATGCTTGAAACCAAAATATCTTCTCTTTTCTTAGAAAAGTCATTTCCAGTTTTGTTAGAATTTCTCCCTCATTGAGTCCTTTTTTTTCTGACAGAATTACATCGTTGTGCAGGTTGACATGTTGCGTAACCTGATATTTCCAGATCAAAAATTACAAATATGGGAAAGAAGGTGATTAAGAATTCAAGATACTGTTGGGCAACACAAGCAAGGGACTCAGTTTGAGATGCCTGCTCACTCTTTAAATGTCATAGTTTGAAGGAAAATGAAACCTACTAAGCGCACAGTACAATCCTCACCTGGGTACTTAGCTGCCGGTATAGTTCTAATGAACGGCTGCTCTACCTGGACCCCAACCCTCCTGCTGTTCCTGTCCCAATACATTCTCCCACGTCCAGAAATGTAAAACATAAAACATAAGAACAATGGGATTTAAATCACTTCCTTGCAGGTTTGATTCCAAGAGCCTAGCAGGGTAAATCAACGTCAATTTCAGGGCCAATTTTTTTTTTTTTTAGCTGCGTTCTTACATGGTCTATCAGCCTGGCTTTTTGTAACTGAAAACTAAATCGCTCCATCTTTACTGTGCGCTGACAGACTGCTATGGGGGCCACTTTGAAAGTGACACATGCCCCAGTTCCCAGGGAACCAAGCATGCGTGGATCCCTGAATTTATAGTTTTCCATAAGGAAGGCTTCTAATGAAACTGTAAATGTAGAGGCTTAGTCTTCTGTAGGTTATATATTTTTACTTTGTCACAGTTATTTTCCTGACTTTTATTGTCTTTATTCTAATTACCAAAGCAATACATGTTCACTGTAGCAAAGTAAGACAATATAGAGAAAAGCAAAAAGAAAATGTTTCACCACATTTTGGGTTGTACCTTCTCTTTCTGACTGTAGAAAAAAGTGAGATCATAGTTACAATATTTTGAATGTTTATTTTCCTTTAATGATAAAGCTTTCCATGTTATAACTTTTCCCCCAATGGCAACATTTTTAATGGCTACGTAGAACCCCAGTGCTTTAACATGGCATAATTTAGTTGAACAGTACCCAAATTTTGACTTTTCGTTTATTTTTAGTTTTTTTCTTATTATCACAAAGCAGCAGTAATTATTCTTGTACACCCTGTGTAATTTTAGTATTTCCTTAAGATAAATCCCTAGAAAGTGGGATTGTAGGGTCAGAGGCATATGCCATGGTGAGACTTCTTGTCACACATGAGAAGCAGGAGGGTCTACTGTGATTTCTACTTCATTTTTTTAACCAGACTATGACAGCTTACTTTGCAATCCCTCTTGGGAGCTTAGGTAGTAGAGGAAGGTAGGGGTGATAAACAAGCCTCAAGCAGGGGATTTGCATAACTTTGAGCTGTTCTGCTAAACCGTTAGGCAAATCTTTTTTCCAAGAACATTTTTCTTCGAATGAGTCTTCACTCTCTGTAGCCCTTCAGCCAGCAATGGAGTTGAAATATGTAAATATGTGTCTCTGTATTGTAGGTGGGGCTGGCTCCCTGGTGAATGACAAACAGTTCCTCAGAGAAGTGAGTGTGTCTTTGCATTTGGATTCCCCCCTGCCTTTCTTTTCTTTCTTTCTTTTTTTTTTTTTTTTTTTTGGTTCAGAAGCCTTAGAAAAGCTTAGTAAGGAAGCCACCCCACAGTAAGCTTATCCACCCTCCTAACCCCACCCTACCCTACACAGCATTTATTGGGAAAGTCAGCCTAAATGTCTCACTTCATGATCCCTGGGTACAAAAAAAAAAAAAAAAAAAGCCTATATTGCTGTTTCCAAAGTGGTAGTAATTGGGCTCTACTCTTGTCCCATCCTTGCCTGGGCCAGTTCAATCTGAGGGTGTGTTTGTCAGCCTTCCTCTTTCACGTGTCAGATTTCTGTGACCCAGAAAAGATTTGTTCCCTGTGGTTAGATGACTCGTCATCTGACAAAGGGTTCCGTGCAGCCAGTGGGGGAAGTCCTGTCCTCCCATTACCAAGGTGTCCCCAGGCTCAGCAGGAGACATCAGGAGTTCCTTTAGATGGGATGGAGAGGACACCTCAGCATTGTCTGATGGTGTGGTCACCATAAAGGAAACCCACTTTGCTGATCACAGACTCTGAATTCTGACAAGTGTTTAGATGCTGCCTTGATACTGATTCCACTCCAGTTTCACTAGGGAAGGTGAGAGAATAGTTTTGTTCTTTGTCACATTCCAAACCTCAAATCGGGGCTTTTCTTTCATTTGGAAAACAAAAAGGAAACGGGACATCAATGTAGCAGGATCTCAAGAGCAGGTGTTCCGTGTCCCCTCGTCCCTGTCCCCTGAGTCCTGCATTTGCTTTGCCAATGAGTGGTAGCCCTGTGGCCTGGGCCCACGGTAGGGAAAGCATATCAGATGCGATTGAGTATTCATTATAATTGTCAAGAACCCTAGGTTTTAAGGATGTTTGTCTCATAAAGACCCCATTTTCTTGCTGTGGAATGATTGTTGATTTCTAAAAGTCTGGTCTTTGAACTCTTTGAAAGTCAAACCAAAGAGTTGGAGCTAATACTTATGGCTCCGGTAAAACACTTGCCCATTCCTGGAATCAGTTTCCCTCTCTAGAAAATTAGGTTGGGAGAGGAGAGTAGATTTGATGTTTTATTAGGTAGTGCTTCTCAAACTTTAAGATGAACACACCTTACCCAAGAATCTTGTTACAATGCAGGTTCTAATTCAGTAGGTCTATAGTAGGTCTGAAGATTCTTGGGGCCCAAGAATCTGCATTTCTGACAAGCTCCCAGGGGATGCTTTGCTGCTGGTCCATAGTCCAGCTTGGAGTAGCAAGGTTTCAAGCTGCTTCCTACTCTGACATTATTACAGAAAGTAATAATAGTGACCTCCAGATGTCAGGGGGAACGGTCTTATATTTATGGTTTGGTGTTGTAAAGGATGTGTCCGTTCTTGCCTTTGGGGCTTTGAGAATTGGCATCTTCATTTCCCCAGGCAGGGTGGGCAGGGACATTGTCAATCCTCTCATCCCGTGGTTGTCCAGGAAGTGGAAGGATGGGGCAGGAGCAAAACAGAGTGCCTTCTGTGTGTCAGGTAGCTGCTGTTCCGGGCCATGTTCTGGATGGGGAGACAAGCTCAGAAAGTTAAGCCATCCGCCCAGGGGCACACACCAAGGCCTAGCATTTGATCGTACACTTCTTGGCCCGAAAACCTTATTTTTCTTAGCGTGGCCACTTTGTAACTTTCTAGAATGCCACATGATTAAAACTGAGTGCTTAGCAAAGTGTTTCCCTTTAGAGGTGCTTTTACTGGGCCTACCTAAGAGTGGATCAAGACATTTAAAAATTCGCCTCATTATCATGCAAGCAATTAAAGCGCTTAAGAGCTTAAAAGCAATTTGTTCAAGTTGGTTAAATATCCGCCCTCCCCAGTCTTGTTTGTATTATTAATTTATTCATCAAACTGTGACATCAAAACCATGGTGAAGGTAAATTTCAGTATCTTCCGATTGGTGAAATCTTTCAAATAAAAGGACTTTGCACTGATGAGAGCCACAGTGGAAGGATCTGGTTCAGGATGAGTCAGAGAAACCAGCCTTTTACTAAATAAACCCAGCCCTGCTTTGGCCTCTGGATGAGTATTGGTCATTGAAACGTTTTATTAACGTGCAGTTATTCTGAGAACCAGTCAGCAGTGCAGCTCTTTGCACACATTAATTAGCTGATCTTCACATCACCCCCACACAGCAGATAAATAGCATTAACCCTGCATCTGAGAGAACAAACGGACACACAGCGATAAGGGTAGAAGAAGCAAACTCTTGCCTTTCAGGAAGGGTGATAGAGGTAGGTGACATTAGGGGACTCCATGAGTTTGTCACTTAATAAATACTCGGTGGTACACTAGGTAACTCTAGAGCTGTGCTGTACAAGGTGGTGGTCACTAGTCACAAGTTAAGTTAAATTTAATTAAAATTAAGTCACATTAATAATACATTTCCTCAGTTGCACTAGCCACATTTCAAGCACTCAAGAGAGGATAGTGACTCCCCTATCAGACAGCCCAGATACAGATCATTTCCATCATCGCAGAAAGTTCTTTTGGACATTGTTGGTCTAGAAGCTTGGGATAATCAAAGACTAAGGCAAAGGTCCTTGCCCTTCTGGAACTCTCATGTAAAATAGCCTAAAAGGATACCTGATATTGGACAGCCATTGTATAACCCAAGCTGTGGCTGGGTCCTTCTGGGTGGTGGGTAGGGACCCAACCCGTTGGAGCTCAGACTTCAGTTCAAATCCCTGTTCATCCACGTACGGGTTCTATGACTAGAGGTAGGTTATTTAAAGTCTCTGTGCCTCTTTGCAGGTTCATGCTACTATTTTTCGCTTACTAGCCAAGATTGTTTGAAAGACAATGTTAGATTCCGCAGAAGGTGCTGGGAGACAGGTATTCTCCTTTGCTACTGGTGGAAAGCAAATTAACATACGCTTTTAGGAAAGCAATTTGGCTGTAACTGTCAGTAGTCCTAGAAACACTTACTCCCCTTATCCCAGTATTCCAATTCTAGGAATCTCGCCAAAGAAAATAATCAGAGATGGGCAGAAAAGATGTAAGAATAAAAATGTTCATTGTAGTGTTATTTATAATGGTGAAAAAAGAAGAAAAACAATTGGACTGGACAAGTAAAATATGTCAGAGCCAAGCAGTGGGATATTATACAAAGATTAAATGTTGTTTCTGACATGTTTTTTGTGTCATGGGAAAATGCCACAATACAATTTATGTTTAGAAAAATACTGAACACTCTACTGTTAAATCCCAAATATATTTTTCAAAGCAGACATCTGTTGAAACAGGGCTGAAAAGAAATAGACAAAGTATTAAAGGTTGTAACCTGTGAATTAATAGAATTTTTGATGATTTTGAGAGAATCAGTTTAGCTTTTTCCCCTAAATTTTGTGTTTTATTTTATTTTACTTTTTTTTTTTTTTTTTAACTGAACTAACCTATAAAGTTTGACAACTGCGTGCCCCTCCCCCGGGGCCCTGTGCTCTCCCCTGTGCTGTGCGGTCAGGGACTCCCAGCTGTTCCTAATCTGCCCTTTCTAGCAGTTTGGAATTTCTGGCTTATCCTGTCTAGTGTTTGTCTGCCGTCAAGGCCTGGACGTGCTTCCTAGCATCCAACCTGAATTGCTCTTTACAGACCCTGAAGTCAGTTTCTACGGTGAGCGCTCCGAGGTGATTACGACTAAGCAGCCTGGAGTATTGGGGGAGAACATCAGCTTTGGAGCCCGAAAGAACTGGGTCAGACCCTGACCGTCACCTCCTGGCTGTGTGACCTCGGGCAACCCTTCTGGGCCTCAGAGTCCTCATCTGTGAAATCAGGAAAGCAGCGGAGCCCATCTCATATCACACGGCTGTGAGGATTAAGTGTTCATTCAGCAGAACACCTGGCACACACAGGTAAGTAATGACGCAGGTGACTTTGGGGCCATTGAGAACGTCAGCCACTTTGTCCCCCAGGATGCTCTCTGGAGGTTGGCAGGATCCCTACTTTCCTGATGAAGGAGTGTGGCATCTGGTGGTTGCAAGACTTGTCCCTGTCACGTGGGTTCGGGTTTGCAGAGCTGGGACTCAACCGATTCCTGGCTGATGCTGAGTCATGCGCCGTCTCCGGTACAGGCTGGCAAGCTCTGTTGCTGCCTGGGCCGTTTTCCTTTGTGTATTGGTTTCCCTGGGATGCACTTCATCCTAATCCGGTGTAAACCCCTCAACATTTCCCAGCCATACACTCGTCCCTCTCCAGGAATAAATAAAGTGGACATTCCTTTTATGCAGGTTGAATGATTATAGCAAAAAGATGCCTAACTAAAAAGTAGTCCTGATAGAGTGACAGAGGCAGGGATGCTCGGCCTAGAGACACTTTCCAGGAAGTATCCAGGACGCTGTGGTCCAGCTCACTGTTTGCCCTCTTGAAAGGTCTCCTCCCACACTTCCCCTCTTGGTAGCTTGAAAGAGACCCTGGATTTGTGGATGACCCCGCTGCCAATCCTGATACTTTATTGCTGTGGGACCTCGGCAAGTTACTTAATGTCTCGACGCCTTAGTTTCCTTATACATAAATTGGGAATAATAATGATTACTGGGTAAGTATGTTGAGAGGATTATCATGCAAGAATGTGGCAGTTTTGTGAGTCCTTGTCATTGTTGAATGAGCATCGTTATTTCCAGAGCCTTCAGAGTAACTTCTTGAGGGTCACCAGAGTCATGAGTTCTTTTTCCTCCACTACGGATGGTTCTCCCAGGTACTTCAGTTAAGTACTTTTTAAAGCCATGTAAGACAGTAGTCAGTGCCAATGGATTTTGGGTTGAATTCGCTGTTCGTCTCCTGGTAGCTGTATGAGTTCAAGTAAGTTACTTCTCTGAGCTTTCAGCATTCTTTTTTTTTCATTTATAAAATGGAAACTAGAAGTCTCTACCTCAAAGGGTTGGTGTGGGATTGGTGAAGCCTGTAGAGTGCCTCACAGGCAGCGTCTTCTGTGTGAATGGCAGCTCTTGGCATCGCTATTTTTCCTTCCTGTTATCTCCTCACCCACTCACCTCCTGGTCCTGTGATTCTTCCTTCCAGAGCCTTGACTGAACTGTCATCATAGTTCAGCGGTGGACATAGGTGTGCATGTGTGTGGGGGGGCAGTCTGGGTGCTTGGGAGGGTTCAAGGAAGCCTATTCAGGTTTTTGCAGGTCAGACTCTGAGAGGACCTCTGGCATCCCTGCCTTCTGAAAATGGAGGTGCCTGTAGAAGCGGAAAAACTATCCTGGTTCTGATTCCAGCTCTGTCCCTTTGCCACTCTGCACCAGCGTGGTCAGAATCATTCTCTACCTGCTTCTCTGAGCTGTCGGCAGGTGCTAGATTTCGAGTTCCAGCCTTGGCTGTACCTTAGCATCACCTGGGGACTCTTATCAATGACCAGCACCCCAGCCCCACCTCCGAGTGCCCTGTAACGGCTCTGGCTGGGACCCAGGCATCAGAGCTCTGCAGAGCTCCCCAGGTGATGCCAAGGTGTAGCCGAGACTGAGAAATGGTGCAGAGTGTAGAGCCTCGTGACATGTTTGTTTCCTCCCTTCTTCAAAGAAGTGTAAAATGATCCTGTGTTGAGGAATTTATGTATGAGGCAGGTGACCTAATTTATTTGAGCCGTGGGACTACAGATATAGCAATCAAGGCTTCTTTCCCACCCCTTCCCCGGGCCTTCTGGCAAACTGGGGCATCTTCAAGGGTTAGAAAAGTAGCCTTGTCTCCCAGCCTATCCTCTTGTTCCAACACAGTTATGTTGTGAGTGCTAGAAAAGGCCTAGCCCTCGCCTGGAGATGTTGTGATACTGCTTTGACCTGGTTTTGCTCCTTTTATGTTTGTTTCTGGGCAGAGCGCTATTAACTATTCATGCACAGCTCTCCACCCAGCCAGCGGGGCCTCAGGATTCCCTGGGTAGAAAAGGGAATGCCTGATGTGGTTCCACTTCCTGTAAAAGGCTAATGAGATGGAAGTAGCTCTTCAGGGTTGGTGCCAGAGTCCTGATATGGCCCAAAGGCTCGGAGACTCTGCACCTCTGGGTGGTTTGGGTGATTTTTACATCTTTTAGGTAATTAATATTTGCTTGAGAAATCCTCCTACTTGAGATCATCTCAAACCACACCCCACCCCCGTGCCCCAAGCTGGGAAAACATGCTGTGTTCTGGAGAGGGCCTTTGAAACTTAACATGCATGGGCACTGCCTGGGGGCTCTTCCAAGCATGGGTTCTGATTCAGTCAGCGGGAGCGTGGGCCTGAGACTCTGCATTTCTAATAAGCTCCCAGGAGATGCTGATGCTGTTTGTTGAAGGCCCACAGGTTCTAAAACCTTGATCTTCCTTCCTGCTCCCTCCTCCTTCTCATCTCCCCAAGTTCAGGACTACCATGCGTGGAGTATCAGAGTGAGTGCAGTCCATCAGATCTGCGTATCTCTTTGTCGTATTGTGGTGGCCTCAGTGGTGGAAGCTGCAGGGGGACACTAGACATAGTAAACACTGGCCATTTTCATAGTGTCACAGAAAGATTCCAGTTCCACGTACTACATTGTCCTCTTCAGGCTTCTTTCATGTCCTCAAACTAATTAAACCTCATGACACATTGTGGAATAGGTAGTTATTTTTATTGCTAGGATAAATATTACTTTGAAAATTTTATCACGTTTATCGTGTTTTTATTTCATGTGATTTTTTTTTTTTTCTGATTACACCAGTAGTACCTGTAAACAACAGAAAATTTTAGAAACCTACGATAACCCAGAGAACACATGAAAATGACCCATGACCCTGCCAGGTAGAGGTAGCTCCTCCCAGCCTTTTGGTTTTCTCTCCAATGTTGAGTCCACATATAATCCTACTCCCCCTCCCCCAACCTCCTCCCCCACCATTTGGAGCAGATTGTACAGATTATACTAAGGTTTTGCAACCTTAGTATGTCACATTTCCCCACGCCATTAAACCTTCTCTCCAAAATGACTTTAAATAGCGATGTAGTAGTCCGTCACAAGGATATGTCATTATTTGTTTAACCAAGTTCCTGTTGCTGTTTTCAGTTTCTTACCACTGTCAGTAATGCTGAGATCAACATTTTAATGTGCTTGTCTGTTTATTTCCTTCAGCCCAATTTCTTTACTTGAAATTGCTGGGTCAAAGAGTATGCAGCTTTTTTTTTTTTTTTTTTTTAAGGCTTTTGATATGTGATGCTAAATGGTCCCGGGGAAGGATTGAGCCCAGTTTAAATTCCCTCTTGTTTGCTAAGAGTTAGATCAAGGAAGTGATCATTGCTCACATTTTATGTGGGGAGCTGTCACTCACCAGCAGTGCCAGGGTATCACTGGAGACACCCAGAGCAGACGTGCCCCGCTGGCACCCCAGCTCCTGGCCAGTGTGTGTGGAATGGCATCCGTGCTCAGCGCGATGGTCATTGGGCTGTCAGGGTGACCAGGACCACAGTTTGCTTCCTGGATCTGTGAAGATGTCTGTATTTTTGAGGGAAGAGGGAAAGGGAGAAGAAAGCCACTAACACGGTGTCTCCCAAACTTTAGGCTCATAATCAAAATATATCCAGAGCCTGACCATTGCCACCACCTGCACTTTGGCCACCCTGGTCGGAGCCCCATCTCCTTGTACCTGGAGGACTGCATAGCTTCCCTCACTGGGCTGCTGCTTCTGTACTCACCCCCTTGCACTTCATTCTCAACACAGCAGCTAGAGTGATCCCATTAAGATGTGAATCAGAACGAGTCACCCCTCTATTCAAAACTCTGTAATGGCTCCCCGTTGGCCTTGGAGTAAAGGTCATAGTCCTTACATGACCTACAAAGGAGGTGGACTCCTCCAACGTGGAGGAGTCCATGCCAAGTCTCCCCGGCATCTCTGACCCCACCTCCTGCTCTGTTGGAACACTTCAGGCCCACTCCTGCCTCAAGGCTATGACTTCTGCCTGGAGTGTTCTTCCCCTGGACATCTGCATGGCTAGCTGCCCACCTCCAAGTCTTTGCTCCTCCATCACCTTCTCCTCAAGGCCCACCCTGACAATCCTGTTGCATTGGTGAACCCCCTTCCCTGCCCCTAGTTTTCCAGACCCCTCCTACCCTGCTGTGTATTTTCTTCTTTCCATTGGTGTTAAATACTATGCGTTACGACTTTTTTTTTTTTTTTTTTTTTTTTTGCGGTACGCAGGCCTCTCACTGTTGTGGCCTCTCCCGTTGCAGAGCACAGGCTCCGGACGCGCAGGCTCAGCGGCCATGGCTCACGGGCCCAGCCGCTCCGTGGCATGTGGGATCTTCCCGGACCGGGCACAAACCCGTGTCCCCTGCATCGGCAGGCGGACTCTCAACCACTGCGCCACCAGGGAAGCCCTGTGTTACGATTTTAACAAGATCACTCTGGCTGCTGTGTTAAGAATAATCCGGGCAGGACTGGGGGTCCAGTTCAAGGGCAGAACGTGCTCTATAATTTACTTCTTTGTTATGCGTATGGGCTGTGGACATCAATACAGGCCGCCCAGCTGAGAGCAGGCAGAGGCTCTTTATTCAGAGCCGGCTGTAACAAGGGAACCGGCCACCATCATGAGCCTCGGGTGAGACTCAAAGGCAGGCAGGGAAGTGGGGAAGGTTGACAGTGAAAACAGGGGAAGGCTTGAGCGCTGCTTTGATTGGAGGCTGTTGGCCTGAGGAAGCTGGGAGCGGGCCGTCTTCTGTGTTTGGTTTGGGAAGCATATTTGTCTTTTCTCATTGATCCTGATGTGGACGGGAGGAAAAATTAGGAAAGCTGGCAGGTTACTGACCAAGTCCTGACCATGGGGGGCTGGTTCCTGCAGAGCTTGGGGGATCAGATTTCTGTTTTCATATATGTCTGGCTGTTTTCCATTTGTCTGTTTAGCCTCTCGGGACCATGGTGCGTCTCCACGAGGCAGCCATCTTGGTGTTTTGTTCACTGAGGTAACCCCAGTGCCTAGAGAGTGTCTGCCACTCTCAAGAAGAGTCTCTCAATCTTTGCTGAATTCTGTGCTGCGTTTGGCCTACATGACCTCTTGAGTCCTCACAGCCCTCAAGCTGAGGTCTTGTTTTTCGCATTTTCCAGAGGAGGAAATGGGGCTCACAGAGGTTCGACCTCTTACCCAAGGTCACCCCCGCACCACCACCAGTGAGTCAGGGAGCCAGGGTTCCTGCCCAGATCTACCTGACCGTAAAGGAGATGTCCATCTGCAGGAGCTGTTCTGTAGTTAGTCCACGGGAAGTGGAGGGGTGGGGAGCTCGTCCACTCTCCTTTGTGGCAGGAGCAAGATACGCACCATCGGGCTTCCCTGGTGGTGCAGTGGTTGAGAGTCCACCTGCCGATGCAGGGGACACGGGTTCGTGCCCCGGTCTGGGAAGATCCCACATGCCGCGGAGCGGCTGGGCCCGTGAGCCATGGCCGCTGAGCCTGTGCGTCCGGAGCCTGTGCTCCGCAACGGGAGAGGCCACAACAGTGAGAGGCCCACATACCGCAAAAAAAAAAAAAGAAAAAGATACACACCATCTTCAGATGTCTCTGAATTTTCAGCTAAAACTTTTAATAGAAGATGTGCAGCCTCTCC
>NW_020837994.1:6144374-6219823 GCF_003676395.1 Aethalodelphis obliquidens | reverse complement strand
TGTGTGTGTGTGTGTGTGTGTGTGTGTGTGTGTGTGTGTGGCGGGGCCGGGGATGGGTGGGTGGAATGCCTATCATTTACAGCACATTCTTGGAACTTTTCAAGTTCAAGTGTTGCCATGGTAACTCTCATGGTTGTCATTTCTTGATTGGATGTTGTCACTCATCTCAGTTTCCCATCGCTTAATAATCGTGAAATTCAAGTTACTTGTTCAGAAGTGGACCCCAGAGGCAGGCAGGCAG
Organism: Aethalodelphis obliquidens; assembly: GCF_003676395.1. Taxonomy (NCBI): domain Eukaryota; kingdom Metazoa; phylum Chordata; class Mammalia; order Artiodactyla; family Delphinidae; genus Aethalodelphis; species Aethalodelphis obliquidens. The sequence goes on along the minus strand of NW_020837994.1, from coordinate 6,219,582 downwards.
GCAGAGGCCAGAGAGAGGATGTGACATGGGGAAGGCCAGCAGATGTCACAGAGCTCACAGCAGAGGGGGTGCCAGGTCCAGCTAAGATAGGCCATTTGATCCCTACTGTGTGCTGAGCACCCCCCCCCCTACTGTGTGCTGAACATTGCAGCTCTGCCAGGCTGACTTGCAATGCTCCGTTACCAGCTCTGTGAGCAGTGGAGCCAGAACTTGAGTCTGGATTTTTCTGGCTCCACATCTGTGTTCTTCTACTTCACCATTCCAGCAGTCAGGAAAACCTGACCAGGACTCTGGGGCTGGTTTCTCAGGAGCTAACCAGCAATCTTTCCCCAAGGGCTCCAGAGGCCAAGGTAGGCCAGAGCTGGGTGGAGAGCTGGCTTCAGTTCATTATCAGGGAGAACATCCTACCAAGTATTGCACTGCCTGTAAAGGGAGTGAGCTCCCCATCGTGGGAGGAGTGCAAGCGGGGGCTGTCAGAGTATGGAGGAGAAGCTTCCTGCAGGCGGTAGGAAGCTGGACTCTTTAAAGATTCAGTTACAGAGCGGCTGGCTCCCTTTGCTGAGGCTGCTCATCTGGATCCTTGGCACTGTTATGGAGTATCCTGATGAATCAGTGCATTAAAGCTTGCTGAGTGAGCTGTAACCTGCAGTAGGTGTCCTTCAGGACAGAGGGCAGGGGAATCCACTCAGACCTAAAGGTTCTTACGATAGCATAAGAGTATTGTCAGACGTGGTGAGTTGGAGAGTCAGGCCGACCTTGTTTAAATCCTGGCTGAGCCATCCCTTGCCCACGCGTTCTCCGTTTTGGCACCGTTAACTGGATGACTCTTTGTAGTGGCGGAGTGGTCCCTGGGTGAGATCCGCTGCGCTAGTTTGTATGACCTTTGGCAGATTCAGTAACCTCTCAGTCTTAGTTCCTTCGTCTTTAATATGGAGTAACAGGACCTGCTTTCAGGAGGAAACGGAGTACCATTAATCGGGCCTCCAGCACAGCCCGGCAGCAAGGAGACACATCTGAGAAAGAACTCTCATACCCAGGTTGTCTGGGGGAGGCAAAACAAGATTCCAACAGAAGGAAGTGTTTGGGGTCAGACTTGAAGGGTGAGAATATGTTTTTCAAAAGGACAAGAAATATTGCGATCATATTCCTCCTCTGTCCTCCGGGGCTTCCTCTCACTTGCCGATCACTCCCCTTTTCTCTCCCGCAAAGTCGGCCAAAGAGACGCTCTGAGACCCTTGGCTCATGGAAGCAGTAGGTTTGATTCTGGCCTCCCATTTAACCCTCCCTCAAGTCCCGCTCCGTGCCTACTGTTCCTGGCGTGAGCATAGATTTCCCCCAAACCTGGAGCAGGCCAAGAACAGGCCCTTTTCCCTGTCTTGTTAAGTATGAATTGGAAATTGTTTCCATGTAGCTCCCCTGCCAAAAAAAAAAAAAGCCCTGAGTAAGCGTTCAGATCTGGCCTGGAGGCAACAGGAGCTACAAAGGCAGCTGAATATTTCATGAAGACCTTTTCATACCACATGCTCTGCTCTTATGGAGGGGGTGGGGGAGAGAGCAAGCTTGGGAGTCAGGTTATCTCAGTCTGAGCCCTGACTCTTTGGTGGAAGTCCCTTAACTTCCCTGAATCTCAGTTTCCTCACCTGTGAAGTGTACAGGCTTTCAACTAATTAGGGATTTGTTGTGAGGGCTGTCAGAGGCAATAATAGGTGAAGTGTCTGGCAGGGTGCCTGGCACAGAGTAGGTGCTTAGTAAACATTAACTCCAGCTGGATTCTTCCCAGAATATGTGCCTTTGGGAACAGCATAGTCCTTCTGGGCGACACAGGCCCGTGGCGTGGGACTCCTAGAGGGATTAGGCTCAGGGCAGCCTACCAGCCAGCTCCTTGGCATCCGAGCTTTGGGATCAGGCCCAGCATCCCTGGAGAGCTCACAGAAGGCAAGATGTAGAGAATTCTCGCTGCTCCGATAGCTGAGCATACTGTCAATTCCAAGCTAAGCCAGCCTATCCGAAGCCTGGTTTAAAATAAAGAGGTGACAAGCAAGTGCCTTCCTGGTCTTTGTTGGAAGATGAGTAGTTAGAAGAGCAAAACTGAAGCCTGATGAGGCTTTCCTGCCCCAGGCCCAGGCCCCAGCCTCAGGCCAGACCTTAGCCCCTCCTGTTCCTCCCAGGGAGGCAAGGTTGCTGTAATGAAAACAAGAGGATTGTGGTGTTTTGTAACTATTTTTATACCTACATCAGACTTGATGTTAATGCCTCTGAATAATTTATCGTTTTTCTTTCTCAGCCGGCCTCTCCAGCAAGTTTCTCTCTCAGGGCGGAGGGAGTTGCTATACAGGAAACAATGGAGTCAGACAAACACAGACTCCAAGGCTTCTGCTTTCCTAGGGCTGGATGACATTATGAGGTAGCCTATTATCAGGGGCCTCATTAAATTTAGGTGGCAGGTATTCTTGTCTCCATTTTACAGACAGACAGTGGAGGCTCAGAGAGGTTAAGTAACTTACCTAAGACCACACAGCAGGAAGTGAGGGAGTCAAGATGCAAATTCAGGTCTTTCTGATTCTAGAGTTGGCTGCTTCTGTTAAGATGGGCTCGGGCTTCCCTGGTGGCACAGTGGTTGAGAGTCCGCCTGCCGATGCAGGGGACACGGGTTCGTGCCCCGGTCTGGGAAGATCCCACATGCCGTGGAGCGGCTAGGCCCGTGAGCCATGGCTGCTGAGCCTGCGCGTCCGGAGCCTGTGCTCCGCAACGGGAGAGGCCACAACAGTGAGGCCCGCGTACCCCAAAAAAAAAAAAAAAAAAAAAAGATGGGCTCCTTTCTCTGCTGTCCTTTACCGTGTGTGTGTGTGTGTGTGTGTGTGTGTGAGTGAGTGTGTGTGTGTGTGTACATGACCTTGGAGGCTCAGAAGTGAGAGGCGATGAGGGAGTCCCTTGGTCCAACAACTGTGTATTAATGGGAAAACTGTCACTGCTTTTTTTTTTTTTTTTTTTTTTTTTGCGGTACGCGGACCACTCACTGTTGTGGCCTCTCCCATTGTGGAGCACAGGCTCCAGACGCGCAGGCTCAGTGGCCATGGCTCACGGGCCTAACCACTCCACGGCATGTGGGATCTTCCCAGACCGGGTCACGAACCCGTGTCCCCTGCATCGGCAGGCGGACTCTTCAACCACTGCTCCACCAGGGAAGCCCTGTCACTGATTTTAAGAAGAGGTCCCTTCCGTGCACTTTGCAGGGTCCCAAGGTATTTTAACTCGCTTTCTGTCAGCACCACCTGTAGGGTAAGAAGCCCTCCCTGGCAGTCCAGCCATCCTCTTTAAAGTGGTATCTGTACATTGCACCTCTTAGAAGGGGGTGATTAGCAGCTCTAAACCACCCCAGACAACGGGAGAGAGTGCACTCTTATCACCGGCCTCTCATAATTAAAGTCCATCATAGACTTTTAATGGGTATTTTGAAATAGACATCCAGACTTGAAAGGAATCCTACTGTAGATGGCGATCAAGTCTCCCTGCAAACGTACTGTCCCCTGATACCTTTTTTTTTTTATTTCAGAGCCAGGGAAGATTACGCATTTTCCATATTCTGTTCCTTTAGCTCCTATTTAATTATTGGTGACCTGGAGATGACTCTCTTTCAAGCAGTTTAAACTCTTCATTCTACCTTGGTGAAAACCCCGCTGGGGTTTACCCCGCTGGAATTACCATATGAATTCTCTGTGGGAGATAGGCCTCTGAAAATTAGCCAGGGACACTTATTCCAAAAGTGCCCATCGTTATGACTTCAATAAAATGCACTGGGATAAAGCACTTGTTAGTAATGTTAATAACAGCTGTATTTTGATAGGAAGGCACTTTATGACTGTATCAAGTGATATCACATTCTGTTAAATAAAGTACTATTTGACACGGGCAAATTCCTTGATATTAAATTCCAGAGAGCTGTGTGAAATACTCGGTCTCCTTCACATATATGCGTATGGAAGCGGCCGTGCCTTTTTTTTTTTTCTGGATGACTCTAAGAAAACTTGCAGACTCGGTAATAGAATGACATTCCATGAAGGCTTCTTATGTAAAATAGTTTGATTTGATTTAAAATTTTATGAGCGTTTAAAAAAATGACCAGTGTGTTTTCAAATGTCTCCGCATATGATTTTGCAAAGGGGAGAGATGAGACAGAGTCACATTTAAAAAATTCCTCTGTGTGGCAGATAACTTCTGTGCAGGGCTCGTCTCACCTAAGGCACACACAAGCGCCACTCTAGATATTATCAGCTGGGTTTTCACTGATGGCAAAGCTGAGGCTATGGAAAGTTAAGTAACATCCCTAAGGCTACCCTGCTGGTGGATTTAGAATTGAACCTGACTTTATCCGACTCTGAAATGTGTGCTGTTACCTCTGCCCCATGCTGGCCTCCTGGAACAGGGTTTCAAGCATTTTTTCCATATTACGTGTGTGTGTGGATATGTGGAAGGGCGTAATAGCTTTTTTTCTTTTTTTCCGTGAAGGAGAAGAACCCCATTGAAACACTGGTTTGTGTCCAAATACGTTTGAGAAATGCCAAATTAGACAGGTTAAATGTGTTCTCGCACTGCAGGAATTCTCAGAGCCTTGACTCTACAGATGTGAATCTCCACGAGAGGGAAATAGCGCATAAGTGTTCTCGAACTCCCAACATAAGAGTTTAAAAAAGTGTTTGCAGAACCTCTCCTAAGAGCAGCGTTCCTTCAGAAACTCTTTGGGAAGTGCTGACTCCATGGATTCAAGAAGGGACAGGGTTCTGAGAAGTGATCAAGGCAGAAGGCTGCCCTGCAAGCGCTCTGGTTGCCGTTCTTCTTGGCGGGCAGCAAGCCTGCCTTCTCTTTCTATTAGTCACTCAGATAAGCGGAGTGCTTTTCTGTTCCAACCCCTTCCAACCTGTTTTATCGGAAGCATCAAAGATTTAAATACAGAGAATAAGGGTTTAACTCTTTTTTATATGTTAAGTCATCGGGAGGGAGAAAAACTTTACCTTGTATTGTGAGGATTTGCATTGTTGAAAGAGCTAAAAGACAAAGATAAGCTTTAAAAATATATACAGAACAAAGAGAACACAATGGGTTGGAATCAAAATATTTCAATCTGCCTTACTCCATTAAGGGAACTAAAAAAAAAAAAAAAAGGCCCCCCCCCCCCCCCCCCCATACGCGCGCACACACACACACACACACACACACGCGCGCGCGCGCACACACACACACAGAGTCACACTGGAATTGTCACACCCCAAACTGTCATACCCAACACCTTCCCACCCTGGATCTGGAAGGGAACTGAGGGATAATTTGGCTCACCTGTGTAGTTAGAGAACCTGAGGACTCAGAGGAGGATGGACCTTGCCTCAACCACAAAGCCAGCTAGTTCATGGGACGTCTGGCCAAGGGGAGGAGACAGGGATGGTGTCCAATATCTTCTCAACTGCTGTGTGGCAGCCCCTAACCTCTCTACCTCCTTACAGACAACCCTGTAGGAGGGCGTTAGCTTCACTTCAAGTGGAGGAAATAAGGCTGGGACGTGATCCGCAACACACCATGTATGGTGACTGGCTGTGTAGTGGCACTTGAACCCACCGTAAAGTCCATATCACAGCATCGAGTCCAAATTTCGAGCTTCTTGACTGCCAACCTGATTTTACCATCTTACCCAGTACCCACCCCTGACTCGCAGGGAAGAGCTGGGGATTGATGGACCCCGTTGCCTTTGAGTGAGTGAGGCAGGAGAGATCACATCCGTCCCCGGGCTGTGGTCACAGTGGGCGCCATTCTGAGCGTGGAGGCAGCAGTACTCATCCCCGTGGGTGTGGGCCGCGCAGCTTCCTTGTTCCCAGCTGCTCAGGTGGTTTATAAGCAGCGGGGTGAGTCACACAGCAGACAGAGGCCACTGACGCAGCACAGAGAGGGAGGTACCCTCAGTTCTTGATTCAGGGTTGCCATGGCTCGTTGGGGGTGGTTTTGAATTCTGTAAAAAGCCAGGTAGGTTTTTATCTTCTTGCCTGCTTTGGATGTGAGTTTGTTGTGAAGGCAGGGGGATGGCTCAGCTGCCGTCCATGGACTTCTTTCCATCCTATGCTTCAAAAGTTTATAAGCCAATCCTGTTATAAATATGGCCGGGAATGTACACATTCCAACGAGGAGGGCTGCCTTCAGAGGTGGTACCTGGAGGGGCCACACATTCATTCAGGTGATGCTGTCACTGCTGGACACAGGGTTGGAACTCCTCCTTGGGACTTGGGGAGTTCAGGCATTCATTCACAAGTCTATCAATTAGTATTTGTCAAGCATGTGCAATTTGCCAGGCACCGTGGTTGGCCAAGTCAGGGAAAGAGACAGCTGCTACCTTCAAGACACATGCCAGTGAAGGAGTGATTGAAGAAGGGTGTACGTATACAGGGGGCATACAGCAGGACAGCCACTTCTGCACAGAGGCCATCAGGGAAGGTGTCACACAGGAGGTGAAGCTTGAACTATGTTGAAGGGTCATGAGTCAGCCAGGGTGACAGGAGAGGATGTTCTACACGGCAGGAACAGCATATACAAATACAAACAGGAAAATGGTAGATCAAGTTATTTCAGAAGGACTCAAGCAAAAGGTGTCGTACTGGGTGATGAAGTGGTAAGGGGGAGAATAGACTGGAGGGGTTCCTAATAGCCAGCATTGACCTTCAAAGCCAGCTTATAAGTGGCATGGTTGGCTGTGACTCATCAGGTAGAAGTGACATCTTGTAACCAATAGTATCAGTATTCCTGGTGGTGTCCGTGTTCCGCATACTGCAGTCCCAGTGTCTTTTGCTTATTTAGGGAAATCAACTGCACTTTAAAGAAGCAAATTTACCACCATTGAGAAGTCTTCCCCAAAGAGATATTCTAGACCAGTGCTTTTCAGTAGAAGCTCCGCCGGGATGGAACCGTTCTGTATCTGTGCTCTCTAATATGGTAGCCATTTGTCACATGTTGCTATTGGGTCCTTGAAATGTGGGTAGAATAAAATTTTATTTATACTTTATTATATTTGTAGTAGTTAGTTATCATGCAGAATTATTTGTTGTATGTATTTTCTCTTTCTGTTGGGCTGGGCTGGTCAAGTGGGAGGAAACAGACAAGCTTACTGATGACGCAGTGCTAGGTATCATATACGCCATATATATATGATATATATGCAATGCTGTATATCATTGCTGATGCTATATATCTCACCATGTGAGATATACAGTGGGAAAGGGGCCTCCTTGGAGGTGAGCACTCCAGCCAGGGGGAATGCAGGTAAAGGGTGACTTAATCTGCCTGGGGGCCACCGGGGTAAGTCTTTGGAGAGGAAAGGCCTTCTTCTTCATGGGCCCTGTGAGTTTAGGAGCTCTCCAAGTGGGGAAATGTGGAAGGACTCCCCAGGCAGAGGACAGAGCCTGAGAAGAAGGCTGTAAGCTCTGGAAAAGTGCATCCACAGGGGAAGCCGGGGGGGATGTGGTGACCTCAGGAAGAAGGAAGCCAACTCAGGAGCTTGGCCTGTTTTCTGATGGTGCAAGGGAGCTATATATAGGTGATATCACATCGTGAGTATCAGCAGGAGAGTCGCGGGCGTCGTCCAGGATGGCGGGAGATGTGAATACTGCTCTTCCAAGGGCTATGTAATTCTGTAGACATGGAACGAAAACACCACAATTCAAAGGCAAGGATTTTTTTTTTTTTTTTACATCTTTATTGGAGTATAATTGCTTTACAATGGTGTGTTAGTTTCTGCTTCATAACAAAGTGAATCAGTTATACATATACATATGTTCCCATATCTCTTCCCTCTTGCGTCTCCCTCCCTCCCACCCTCCCTATCCCACCCCTAAAGGCAAGAATTTAAAGTAAAATGCAAAGGTAAAATTTCTTCTACTTAGGTAGGGCTCTTCTTGTTATACTGTCTCATTTACTACCACTCTCATGTTTGGTGTTTCCTGCCAATTAAGTGCAAACAGCAGTATCCCGGCACTAGAAGGGTATTAGGGAGAAATCCCACATGAGCCATCGGCAGCCCAGAGAAAGAAACTGACGTCCAGAGAGGCTCGCCGGCCTGCTCCTAGCTGCTCATCTTTCCCTTACAGCACGTAGCCTTGCCCTGGGTGCTAGAACTTAGTCTCTGGGCTAAGGAAAACTCCAGACACATTTCCAGTGCTTACATAAGTGTCAACAGCTTGAAGGACACCTGCCTTTAAGGAACAAAAATAAAGTTCTTTTCAGTGATTCTGTCAGCGCACCGTAAATGTGCTCAGCATTGGTGTTCTGATGCCCGTTCTTAGATTTGAGGCTCTCAGTTAACTACTTTCCAGATATCTGTTTTGCCTTTAATGTTACACAGTATCAGTATATTGATCAGGGTCTCAGCCACAGTGTGCCTTGGCTAAACTGTCCTGTGTTTCTAGCAAATAGGGAATGACTGCGTGAAAGGTAACAGTGTCACATTTGTCTGCAGTGTAGACAAAATTTTTCTATTTTTTTGTTTTTGGCCGCTGTCTGGTTATGCTCCCAAGTCCTGACTGTGCCTGAGAGATGGGATGCCAGCCCTGCACAAGAGCAGTGTAAATGGCAGGCCCTCCCTCTGGGGTGTAAAGCAGCTGGAAGGGAACCTGGCCCTGCTGCCAGCTTATCGTGGGAAGTAGGCCAAACTAGCTGACCTCACTGAGTCTGTTTCCCCATCTATAAACTGGATGTTAATACTGTCCTCATTAATGTGTTATGAGGGTGAGTGCTATAATATATGTAAAACTCTTAGCATCATATCTGTCACATATAGGCATACCTCACTTTATTGTGCTTCCCAGATATTGCATTTTTTTTTTTTACGAATTGGAGGTTTGTGGCAACCCTGAATTGAGCAAGTCTACCAGCGCCATTATTCCAACAACATTTGCTCACTTCATGTCTCTGTGTCACATTTTGGTAATTCTCACAATATTTCAAACCCTCCACCAGCAGAAAGATTACGACTGAAAAGCTGAAAGCTCAGATGATGGTTAGCATTGTTTAGCAATAAAGTATTTTTTAGTTAAGGTATATACATTTTTTTTAGACATGTGCTGTTGCACACTTAACAGACTGCAGTATAGTGTAAATGTAATGTTTGTATGCACTGGCAAACCAAAAAATCCATGTGACTCACTTTATTGCGGTATTCACTTTATTGCCATGGTCTGGAACCGAACCCCTAATACCTCCAGGTATACCTATAGTAGGGTTACAGGGTAACAGTGTAATACATGGTAACTAGCACTGTTATTTTTGTCAAATTTTTATATCATAGCTAAAGATTTTTTTCAATAAGCACGTGAAAGGATGTTCAACATCATTAATCATTAGGAAAATGAAAATTAAAACCATAATGAGGTATGACTTCAACCCCATTCAAGCGCCTAAAATTGAAAAGACTGGTTATACTGAACTTTGGCAAGAACATGAAGCAACAGAAACGTAAAATGGTACTACTACTTCGGAGAACAGTTTGACAGCTTCATAAAAATTGAAATGTACCCCTGGCTTATGACCCAGCCATTCCACTCCTAGATAGGTACCCAAGAGAAATAAAAGCATATTTACATACAGAGTCCTGTACAGGGATGTTCACAGAAGCTTTACTGGTAAGAGCCAAAATCTGTAAATGTCCCAAGTGTCCATCAGCAGGTGAATAGGTAAACAAATTGTGGTATATCCCATACAATGAAATATTACTCAGCAATAAAAATAAAAGGAATTCTTGATAAGCCCAACAACAAGGATGAATCTCAGAATAATTATGCTGAGTGGAAAAAGCCAAACAGAAAAATATGTGCTGATTCCGTTTATACAAAAGTCTACAAAATGCAAAGTAATATCTTGTGATAGTAAACAGATCGGTGGTTGCCTGGAGATGGGTGAGGGGAGGAGGTTAAGGGGAAGCTTTTGGGGGTGATGGATATGTTCACCGTCTTGATTGTAGTGACCCTTCAGTTTGTATACTGATACCAAAAATCAAGTTATACAATTTAAAAATGTATAGTACTGCACATCAGTTATAGCTCAAAAAGCTTTTTCGAAGTTGATGTCCACTATAAGGAAAGACAAGTAACATACTCATAAACCAGAGTGTGTTTATAAAATGACAGGTTAGCTTCAGATGCTACCACAGTGAATACGGTTGGACTCCTACTTCTACCGCTTGCTGTGTGACGTTGGACAAGTTACTTAACCTCTCTGAGCTGCAGTTTTTTCATACAAAAGTGGAGTTCATGAGACTGTGTCATGCCATTGCTGTGGTATATAGAGGTCTTAGCCTAGAGTCTGACTCTATGCAGTGAATGCCCCAAGTTGCTCTCTATAATGATAGTAGTATTTATTACTTTCGGGTTTGTAAAGTACTTAGCTACCTCAGACCAACAGCAAACAGGTGAAAATTCCTATGGATCAAAATGAGTTAATGTTTTGTTCTCCCTTGGGACACAGAAATGAGTGCTTTAAATGTGCTCTAAAACAGTTTGTTCCTTTTGGTTGATTAAGCATGCTTTAATTTCACAGATACCAGTTCCTTTCAGCAAACATTCTTTGAGGGATCAGGACGACTTCCCCAAAGAAGGGACTTAGAATTGGATGAGACAGGAACAGCCTCTAATCTAAGCCTCTAATCCAACGCTGTTGTTTGATAGGGACGACCATTGAGGCTGGGGAAGGAAGGTGTCTTGTCCAAGGTTACACAGTGGTGGGGTAAGGAGTGAACCTGGTCTCCTGGCCACCCAGTTAGCCAGCTTGCCTGTGCTCTGTGGGGCCCCTACCTCTAAGCCAGACTGCATTTCACAGATGGAACAGGGGCAAGGTCAGCTGAGGCCATGTCCCAGTGATCAGATTTAATGAATTGTAAATGAATGAGGTTTTCTGCCCAAGTCAGATTCGAGGAGCTCAGGGGGCGACGGGCCAAGGTTTTGGCATTCTTTGTCCGTGACCCAGGCAGGACTCTTTGTTTGAGTTCTGTCTCTCTACTCAGCCCCTCTGTCTCTGCCTCGTGTTTCAGAACCATTTATATAAGATTGCTTTGGGAATGCCTGTTGAAAAAAAAATCGAAAGCCAGTTGTGTTTTTATTGCTTGGGCCATAACATGTAGGGTTATAAGAATTATGTCTGTTTCCAGTAGCGAACAGCTTGGAAAAGTAAATTCTTGGAGGCCTAATTCCAGAAGATTGACACGGGAAACTTTTGACAGAGCACCGATCCCTCTCCACGTGTGCGATTCTCGGTCTCTCTTCCTGTGAACATAGGCAGCAATAAGGAACGTTCAGATGGTGCCTTTACAGGCTTTCTTTCTCCTGGTCCTTGGACTCAGCCTGTGGGGTTGGGAGGCAGGGTTGTTCAACTCCTGTGTGACTTTGAGGAAAGTGAGACCCATAGAAGTTCAGTGGCTTCTAAGATCACCAGCTCCTGTGCAGCAGGGTTTCAACCCAAGTCTCCTAGTGGGGAATGGCAGTTCTACACGGTTCCAGGCCAGCTTTTCTGGAATTTCTCTTAAGGCTTTGAACTCAAAGGAGGTACCTTCCAGTGTGTGTTGGCAGGGCTGCAGTGGGGATGGCCAAGGGATTTTCTTCCCCTCCCAGGGCAAAGTCAAGGTGAATTTTGAAATTTGGAGATAAATTGTATGTATCTTTCTGCATCTTTTTTTTTTTTTTCAGTTCTCCATATAGGGTGCATGAATAAGGTCTATATAGAGCCACAAGGAATTGATCATTCTTTTTCCTAAAGCATTTGCCATATGTGCTTGATCCGTGTATGTGTACATATATGTAGATACATGTTTTGCTCCACTTTAGCAGACACGCTTCTTTTTTCTTACATATTTTAGCATGCTTCTTTTAAAAATAAGGATATTCTTCTACATAACCATGGTATGATATTTATATAATACCTAAGAAAGGTAACAATAATTTATAATTGTCATCTAATGTCTAGTCCATATTCAGATTGCCCCAATTGTCCAAAAAAGGTGTTCATGGCTTTTTTTTTCTCCTCAGCTAGGATCCAGATAAAATGTATGCATTATATTTGGCTGGTATGTTGAACCAACATTCTTAATAAGCAGTCTTCATGAGCTAGAATCATCTCCAAATTAGAGTGAAAAAGACCTCTCCAGCTGAGACAGCTGTTAGGGCCTGGCCTTGAAGTTCTCACGGGAACATTTGTGCCTTCCCTCTGATGTCCGTTGACCAATCAGTGGGTGGAGCTGGAGTCGATGGAGAGTCTCGGTGAGGCAGGGAAAGGCAGAGTGATCTATCTGCCTGCAGAAAGGCTGTGGATTCCAAGGCAGCTGGAACCAGAGTGACCTGAATCCATGGCCAGTTGCTCAGGAGGCGGGAAGTTTTCACAAGACTTTGTAAACAGCCTGGAGTGAACCCATGGCCGCTGGCCTTGGGGACGGGGGAGAGTTGCCAGGAGGTTTGGGAGTCCTGTGAGGGATAGGAGCAGATTTGGAATATAAGGGGCCTGGAGTATGTGTTTTTACTCTGACTTTTTTTTCTGCTTCTCATTTTTTTTTTTTAAAGACACCAATTGTACTTGAACATTTATTACTTTTTAAAAAAAATTGATTAATTAATTAATTTTTGGCTGTGTTGGGTCTTCGTTTTTATGTGCGAGGGCTTTCTCTAGTTGTGGCGAGCGGGGGCCACTCTTCATCGCGGTACGCGGGCCTCTCACTGTCCTGGCCTCTCGTTGCGGAGCACAAGCTCCAGACGCGCAGGCTCAGTAGTTGTGGCTCACGGGCCTAGTTGCTCCGCGGCATGTGGGATCTTCCTGGACCAGGGCTCAAATCCGCGTCCCCTGCATTGGCAGGCAGATTCTCAACCACTGCGCCACCAGGGAAGCCCTCTGCTTCTCATTTTATCCCTTTTGAGAATGAACATGTCCTGTGGACATCTAGAGATTCCTATTTGCTGTAGATGGATCAGATGCCTTTTAATTATGACAACATCATTAAGACATAGTATAACTGATACCTCCATAAGGTGCCCGCTGCTGGTGCCTCTAGCACTGCACCCTTGCCTTCGTTACGTAGCGACCGTGACCCATATCCCCCTCCTTTCTGAACTGACCATTGCATTCTCAGTGCTGATACGGTGTGTGCCTGTGGTACAGTGAAGATGCTCTTGGAATAGACCACGGTGGTCCAGAGTGATACGGGCTGTGACTAGGCAGAACACCGTGGGAGCGCATAGAAGATGAATGAATGAGTGGAGGCGTGCATGTGTGAGAGCATAATAAATAGGTGTGTTTTCCAAGAGGCTAGTCCTAGGAAGTTATTGGGAGATGGGATGAGTACTTATTTATTTGATAAATACTTATAAAATGCTTCTGCAGTGGCACTTTAGAAGTGCTTTATAAATAAATGAATTTTCTTACAACCCTTATGAGGTAAGAAGTGTTGTTTTTCCTACCTTATGTTTGAGGAAACTGAAGCATGGAAAGGTTGGGTGACTCGTCCCAGGTCATGTACGTAGTAAGCAGTGGAGCCAGGACTTGGCCCCAGATAACCCAGCTCCAGAGTCCACCCTCAGTCACTGCACTATGTGTTTGAGTGGGGGTGGTTGGTCCACGATCAGGAAGTCACTCTGATAGCTGAAAGGTGCGTAGCAGGATGGCATTAAGGCTGTCCTGGGTGACCAGACAGCAGAGGACCTGTCACCCAGCTTGGCCATCTTGAAGGAGCCAGACTCTCTGACAGTCCTGGGGCCTGATGCCTCACCCCCTGTTGGATACCCTCACGGGGCAGGATTTCAGTGAGCGTGGCTATTTCTTGAGGATGCCCTTGGACTTCACTGGTCAGCTAAGTGGTTAATAGGGTTAGGAAGGCTGTGTTCTCTTGGGGTGCTCAGGAAGGCTCCAGAGCGGTCGTGGTGGCTGTGCCTGTTTCCTTTCCTAACACCTTCTGATCACAGAGCCTCAACCCCTGGCAGGAAGGCTGAGCATTTGGAGCTGTGTTGTGACGTGATGAATCCAAACAGAGATGCTGCTCCTCTGGGCTCCCCTGCAAAGGTGGAGTCCCCAGGCACTGGCTCCCATGGTCGTGGAATTCCCTCTTGAGGATGAACATTTGTTGGTGTTTAATAATGCTGTTCAGTGTTTTGAATGGCTACAAATGCTTGTCCTTATGTGTTGACAGAGCTGAAATAGAACCGTCAGGGAGTACCCTTCCAGAGTTGGAAAGAAGCTAAAACGTCTTCCAGTCAACTCCTCTTGAGGCTTTGTTCACTTCAGTTGTCCAGATCTTTCCTGAGCTTATAACAGTGCCTGGAGATGAGTGAAGGAAACCTCAGGGAGCTTGCAATGTAGTGGATGCACTTCAGTTTCCTGCCTTTTGTGAAAAGGAAAGCTGAGAGGGAGTGGGGCTGTGACAGAAAAACACTGGGAGAGCAGCAGCGAAGAACAAAGGAGCAGAGAGAGGAAGGACCGTGTCTTCTAAGGACAACTTAGGCTCTGGGTCAGACACACCTCGATTGATTCTTGGTTCCACTACTTATTCACTCTTTGATGGAGAGCAAACTGCTTAACTTCTCTGAGTCTTAGTTTCCTCGAACGTTAAATGGGCTCATAATACCTACCTCAGTGGGTTTGTCCAGGACACTGCCAAGGGCATTGCATCAATTTTCGTTAAACAAAAGCAAGAGGAGGACCATTTAGCACAGGGGTATCTATTGCTGCAAACCTCCACAGGTCCTTAGGGCGTTGCTCAGTCATAGCCATGTAGTCTCTGGAGTTTGCTAGGAGCCTGGTGAAGGTAGTGTGGTCTAGAGGGGAGTAGACAGGCTTGCATTGCCCTAGCACGGAGGCTTTGAGCACTCACCCACCATCTCTGGGCCTCACTCTCCCTATCTGTGAAATGGCCAAGTAGCCCACATGGAAGGGTCTGGACCTGCCTAGAAGGGCTTACTAAATGGAGGCAGGAAGTTGAAGACAGTTCAGAATATGGTGCTGGCTATGTAACTCAATGACACCATCTACAAGTGTGTGTGTGTGTGTGTGTGTGTGTGTGTGTGTGTGTGTGTGTGTGTGTGTGTGTGTGTGTTTATACAGGGACAGGGATGATTAGCAAGGGGGTAGGGGCTGGAGGCAGCTCAGACATGGAGAGACGTGCTCAAAGAATCCCCTCTCTCTGTAGAGTGTAGGACTTATTATGAAGGTTGAGAGAGAAGATAAGAGGAAGAAATGGGATGAAGGGAACTCACACTTATTAAATGCCTGCCAAGTACCAGGCATTTTACTACATCTCTAAGCTCTTAGCCTTTGCTGTAAATCCATTAGATAAGCAATACTATTCCTAGTTCTTGAGATGGTCTCAAGGAAGATCAGAGAAGGCAAATAATTTGCCCAAAGTCACACAGCTCTCTGGATTTCAAAACCCTTCCATGAAACCTCTCTGCTTATTCGTAGATGTGTCTTAGGACAGAGCTATATTTGGGGAAAGAAAGGGAGTTGATGTTAAGAGGTGAGAGTATAATTCCTGTTTATATAAACAGTTCTAGGAGGAAGCCATTTCCAAGTGGCAAATACTATTCTTTTAGTCAATTAATGTTTGCTGAGCACCAGCCAGGCATAGTTCCGGGTGGTGGAGATGGAGCAGACCCAGGCCCGGCCCTTGTGAAGAAGTAAGAGGAGAAAGCAGATCTGTTCAGAGAGTGGTCAGGAAGGAAACGGGACGGGACGGTGTGATAGAGAGAGACTGGGGGGTGGGAAGGAGGACCTGAGATAATGTCTTAGTTCTTAGTGCTTGGGTTCTCCCCAAAGCAGACCCAGAGGAGAGGGGTTTATTTATGCCGTGATTCCAGGAGTCATGGTGAGGGAAGCAGGGAAGGGAGGAAGGCTAAGCGCAGGTACATCACTGATTGGGTCACCACCGTGGGCAGGGGGCTCAGTCCTTCGAGGGCCGTCTGAGAGACACTGATGCACTGGCCGGACAGTTGTGCCATCAGGGAGCAAAGAAGCAGGGGTGTCCATCTACCGAGGTACGCTTCTCATTGGTTGTGGACTGCTTCCAGGGATGTTAACCTCCAGGTGTTTCCACCCAGCCCTGTACGTGGGTTTCCACTGCCAGAGAGTCCCCGGCAGAGAAACGAGGTGGGAAGCCTGTGTGGTCTGGAGACTGTCCATGGGCACAGCAGGGGCGCCCAGGGGATCCACAGTGTCTGCTGTAGACGAGCTGGTCAGAGAGACCAGCGTGGGAGCTGAGGCATGAATAAGAGGGGCTGGCTAGCAGGGAGCCAGGGGCAGTGAAAGCCACATGGCTCCTGGGAAACCATCCTTCCACTCTCCTTTGTGGGAGCCTGGAGTTGCAGGAGTGAAAGCTCATCAGCCATGGCCCCGCAGGTGCTAATCGCAGGCCAGGCAGGTCTCTGCCAGCTCCATCCCCCTTTGGTCCCTCTTGGCTGGGTCACACAATATGCCTCACTCTTATTTAGCCAAAGAGCTTACAAACGGCCTTACGAAGACAGCCCTTGTCAGATGATTTAAGTACCACTCCGTAGCACCAGGATCTACCTTTAAATGTTTCAAATACTCGCCAACAGCTTGAAAAGGTGCCCCAGCACACCCTCCACTCCATCCTACCACTGGGCTGTATTTAGCCCCAAAGCCAATTTCCAGCCTTAATATATTCCGCTCTTTCTGGACGAGAAGCTCACAACCAGGTTTGTCTCTGTGACTTACTATAAAACCAGCAACAAACAACACACACGTACACATACACACAATATTCCCCACAGACAACGCTTTACAAATCGGGCAGAAGAAGATAAAAGGACTACTTAACACTTCCCATGTATTCCATTCGACAGCAAGGTGCTTTATAAAGCCCAAACAGTTATATGGTTATTTTATAATTATGAAATCTGCATTGAGCCCCAGGAAAAGCCCAGATGGCTTCAGGTCCCTCTGGTTTTGCCTGCAAGCCATCCTTGAATTCTTCTGTGCGATGCTACCACTACCTCTTGTGGCTGCTGGGCAAGAGTGGCCCTTCTTAACCCGCTGGCATTTGGCTTTGATGGGTTTCCCACCACATATATCTTCCTTTTTGTATCGGCCAACATCCGCTAACATCATTATGCATAGAAGAGACAAATGTGATTATGTGGGATGAAATATTACTATCCCCCGAAGCGCAGTTCTGTTCCTTTCTCTTTTCATGCCGGGTACTTGGCAGATTATATGCCTAATTTCATTTAATATAATCCTCACAATGACCTTATCCAATAGTGATCTTCTCTTTTAGAGATGAAGAACTTAGCCTCTGTGACTTGCCCAAGGTTACACCTAAAACAAGAGTCAAGATTGGGACCCAAGTCTAATTATAAAGCCCACGATCCCCACACCAGGTGATTCTCAAAGTGCGGTCTCCAGAGCAGCAGCGTGAACATCACCCGAAATGCACATCCTCAGCCTCCCCTGAGACCTACCTAATGGGAGACTGTGGGGTGGGGTCCAGCACTCTGTTTTAACAAGCCCGCCAGGTGGTTCTGGTGCACTCTAAAGTTTGGAAAAACACTGTCACTGACCATTTTTTAACCGCTAATGGATGCTTAAACTAGAGGTGAAACTTTGAAGGAGCTTTGAAATCCCCCCTCCTCTTTGGGTATCATTAAAGTGAAGAAAATCCTAACGTTTATTTTTCCTTTAGTAAGCTTGCCTTTCAAATTTGGAAAGATTTAAACTTTCAGCCAGCTATCTGGATTTGTATCTAGGTCTCACCATTTATTAACTATGCGATTTGGGGAAACTTATTTAACCTCTATAATCCTTGGCTTCCAAGTCTGTACATTACAGATAATAATCCTTTACAGGATTCTTGTGAGGATTAAATGTCAGTGTCTGCAGAAGTGTTGAGCCAAATGCCAAGTGTATCATAGGGTCCAATAAATAGTAGCTAATTGTTAATAATTGTATGGTTGGCTTGCTTGTGTTAATTATTAGTAGTAATAATATCTAAACTGTGTAATGCTTTTAAAATTGTATCCTCCATTTAGAAGTTCAGCATAGGTTTTTTTTTTAAACACTATAAATGTAGTTATTTTTTTTAGCATCTTTATTGGAGTATAATTGCTTTACAATGGTGTGTTAGTTTCTGCTGTATAACTAAGTGAATCAGCTATACATTTACATATATCCCCATATCTCCTCCCTCTTGTGTCTCCCTCCCACCCTCCCTATCCCACCCCTCTAGGTGGTCACAAAGCACCGAGCTGATCTCCCTGTGTTCTGCGGCTGCTTCCCACTAGCTATCTATTTTACGTTTGGTAGTGTATATATGTCCATGCCACTCTCTCACTTCATCCCAGCTTACCCTTCTCCCTCCCCATGTCCTCAAGTCCATTCTCTATGTCTTCAGCATAGGTTTTGTAAAACAGTTTTCTGTAGCTAACTTGAGTGATATTTTTAAAGCCTGCCATTCTTATGTTTGAATCTTAGCAATTAGTATGGTTATCAGAGTAACTGTCTAAAAGCATCAGTGCTCCCATTAAAAATCATTTATGGAAATCTGACACACAGTAGGTGCTCATCCATGTTCGTAGAGTAATGAATGAATGATCAATCCACAGACGCTACTCTAAATCTGAACATTGCCCACACACAGTCAGTTTGGGGGACAGAGGCTGGAAGTTGTTTCCTGTTCTCTATTATAAGCCCAGCACACAGGGTAGAATCTGGCTTGGAAGTAAATGGTCAGTAATTCCTGTTGATGGAATTTTTTTAAGGAAATGCTTGTATCTTTGATCTCTTCTATCATAACGTGCATTGTTATCTTATAAGCAAAGATCAAAGGAAAAATATAGTTTTCTCCCTATATACTCTCCTGCCTAACATTTTTTTTTAAATGAAATTTTCAGAGTGATCAAATACGACTTAGGAGCCAGGAAACCTGGATTCTTGGTTCTGCTTTCCTGCCGGCTGGGCTTGTCCCTGAACTCTCAGCATCTTTTGTCCTCTGTAAGTGGAGAAAGTTGGACTAGATCAGTGTTTTCCACTGGGGGACCAGTACCAAATGGTTGTAGGTGTGTTACCGAAGCAGAGTATTAAGTAATACTCTGTATTGAATCACATGGTGAGAGAGTCCTATTTCAATTCCTGTTCAATCTTTGTGACTGAGTTGAGGAGAGAGCCTGATTGTGGTGCTGGTAGGTATTAAATACCTTGGATGACGCTTGCTAATCTCCCATTTTAACAAAGGTCCGGGTCTGGATAAGGAGGCAACGGTCTTTACTTGGTTTTGTACTCATTGTGTTTATTTTTAAGTTTTCTCTTCCATACATGAAGAATTTTTTTTTTTTAACTTAGCATAACGAGATACATTTTCCTTTTTTTGGAATAAATGAATTCAAGAAACAAAAAGTAAGTTGAGTAAAAAAAAATTAGGTTAATAATAGTGCAGGTAGCCTGAAAGTGTAGAAATCACAAAAACGGAGCAAGAAGGTTGGAACCTAGATGATGGCCAACAGGCCTTGGGCTCTACCTGTCAGGAGTCGGTGCCGTGAGGAGGGGGAACTTCCTTTGTGTCAAGACTGTATGTCCGTGCAGTGCAGTCAGGCCAGGTAGGAGGCTGGGGAGCATCGGTCCTGGCACAATGGGGGGACCAGAGCCACCAGAGTGAGCCCACCCCACTCAGGAGATTAGGGTCCTAGCTCTGGGGTGGAGCCAGGGGTGTGTATTTGGAGAAGCCTCCACAGATGATGCTCTTGCCGGGCAGGTTTCCAGATGAGGAAATGGGGTTCAGTGCACTTCGAGAATACAAAAATCCTTAGGAAAAAAGCAGAAATGCAGAGGAAATGGATGGAAAAAAATGTTCAAATATTTCTTATTCATAAATAATATAATATTATTTATATATTTTATTTATATATTATTTATATACACAAAGGACTGGAAAGCACACACCTGGTCAACATTAAGATAAAAGTTAGTTATGGCATCCCTGGGACAGAATAGATATAACTATTCAAAATAAGATGCATGGGACTTGTGGAGATGTGGGCAAATGTTGAGTCCACTGTAAGGGGAAAAAACCCAGAATATGTAATTGCACCTATAGCTTTATTTTAACTGTATAAAATGCAGAAACAATCATAAGTGAATGCATTAGAGTGTTAATAGTGGTTATTTCTGGCTAATGTGACTATGTGTCTTTTCAAAATGCTTTTTTTATATTTTAAGACTTTTTCCACAATTGGAAACATTGAATATACTCTCTGTCCCTCCTCCAATCACAGGCTTCAGTCAGATGGACCTCCTCTGCAGGGCTGTTTTGGGGCTAAAATGAGATCATGCATAAGAAGTGCAGAATGCAATTTCTGGTACATGTGGACGTGTGGTACTTGACATGTCTTCACTACCTTTCCTCGTAGGTCATGGACTCAAATGTCTTCATGCGCCAGGCTGGTTAGTTCGTGGCCAGGATAGCAGAAGACAGGTGGCGGGGAGGGGAGTAAGTAGGGGGAGGCTTTGTCTTGGGCAGCGGCAGTTACAGGACGTGAAACAGCATTGTAATTGAGTTGTTTTTTTCTGTGTAATCCAGCCTGTAACAACGTGGTGAGAACTCAAATTGAATTAGTGAGTTGTTCCCCTTTTGACCCCTTTCTTTAGAATAAGCCTCAGTTTCTTCATCTGCAAAATGGAGATATCAGTGCTTTCTCTGACCACCTCACAGAGTAGCTGTGAAAAACAAGTGAGATTTAAAAAAATGTACATGAAAGCGTTTTGTAAACTATAAAGTGCTATGTAAATGTAACTGATTATCATTTCATTTAAAAGGTATTGTTTTGCTGGTACTCATCAAAAATAGAGCTAGTTCTGCCATGTAGTCAGGTGGTGATCACTTTTTGTGTCCTGAATGTGCATGGGGGAATTGTGGGCTAGTAGGTCTTTTGCTTTATCCAAGTGGTCTCTGAGCTGGAAAAGATGGAGAATTCCTTCACTAAAGGGCCATATCTTTTGAGTCTATTGACAGCATGTCACGTGGACCTCAAAATTGCCTTCATGAATGCAGGTAGATTGCATCTATTAGTTCCTTCTTGCCATCATGACCTGTCAGAAGGGAAAATTAAATGTGCCTACAAATACTTCAATATTTACGCTGTGTGCAAGGTTTAACATTCATCTGGAGCAGTGAGTGCAAAGAGGAATAAAATTCACATCCTTTCCTTTGGGCTAGGAGATGGCTCAGTTCAGCAGGAGTCCTCTGAGCACCTACTGTGAGTTAGCGAGTGCACGATGTACTAGGCGCTGTGGAAGAAAGACACCAGATTCTAATACCGACAACTTCATGTTTGCGTATTCTTTCAGAAGCCATGGAGAATCTGAGATCATTCCCGTGGGGATGATGAAATCTGCTGAGAGGTTGGGAAGAGAGAAGTAGGTGAAGTGGACGGCAGACGAGGAGAGAGATGTTTGCCAAAGCAGGGAAGAGAAAAGAGTGGGAGGGGGGTCCATCAGACACCAAAAGCCCACTCCTACCTGTTAAGATGTGGGAGTGTGCTTGCAGGGGGGGACCAAGAGATAGGAATTAGTAGCTCAGAGTCGTAAAAACCCCGAAAGGCATTGAACCTTTGCATGGGGAAACATACCAAAGAAGATGACTCTTAGCCAGTGCATTTTTTCTAGCAATGAAAACAAATGGATGTACAAGCATATTGTTATACCTGTGAAGGGGAGGGCTCAATGCAAGGGATGGATGGTAAATGAAGATAAATTGCAAAGTCTGTGTTGTTAATTGAAGGGCACATTGATAATTGAAGAGTCATTGCTACTCGATGTTTTGAATATGCTGTGCTTGTTGTTTTTCTTTCCATCAATGTAAAAATGTGAAGCTTTCATAAGTTCACTCGTGACTTCATTCCCCTAACCCTGTTTTTTCCCCAGTAAGGTCCTAAATTCCTCAAGCCTGACTTTTCCTCCCCAGGGGTTTTCAGAAACCCAACCCCCATGGTTGGCGAGGGACCGCTGTGTGTGAAGTGGTAACTGCCCTCAAGGAGCTTACAATCTAGCTGGGGGTAAACGACTTGCACATGAACGCATCTAGACTGTGAGCTTCTAGAGGGCAGGGACCTTACCCTAAGTCATCTCTCTTCTCACCCTGCACACCCTCCCTGAGGGGTCTCATCCATCCCATGGCGTCGACCACCGCCTGTGTGCCGAGGACCCTCTCGGCCTGGACGTTCTCCTGCGTGCCACGCCCTGCTCTCCAACCGTTCCACAGTTGTGGGACGTGGGATGCTCTGCTGACTCGACCTGCTTGCCGAAACCCAGCTGGTCCAGTCTCCTCTGGGCCAACCCTGGCTGCCCCGGGGGCGCTGTCCCCCAGATCAGAGATCCAGAGGTCACTCTTATGGACTGAACTTGAAGGAAAAATGCTTATGTTTCGATGTTAAGTGAAAAGGGGAGCCTATCAAATTGTTTAGACATCATGAACTCATTTATGTTAAATATATAGGTTGAAAGATGGAGAAATGCTCACGAATGTATCAGTGGTTGCTTTCTCTGGTGAGAAATGGTTGATTTTTTTTGTCTGGCACTGTTGTGCTTTCTAAGTCTCTCGTAGTAAGTATATATTACCTTTATAACCAGCAAACATGTCTAGTAAGAAATGGTTAAAAGGTCTCAATTTGAATGTCCTCTTCTTGGGGAAATACCCCTATTCCTCTGTGTCCCACCTGGAGTCTGAGGCTCTGTCCTCAGCAGCCTGAGCACCTGTACTTATACTGTTGTTGGACTTGCCCCACTAAGTCTATGCCCGCCGCCCCTCCTTACTCCCACCCCAAGACTGTGAGCTCCTTGAGGGCAGAAACCAGGGCTTATTCATCTTGTATTCCCGGTGCCTAGCACAAGGCTGACACAGGTAACCACTCAATACATGTTTGTTTTTTGCAAGGAAGGACGAGAGGGAGGAAAGGAGGCTGGAGAATAAAGAGGAAAGGACATTGGGATTCCCTCTCTTTTTTTAATCTCCGTAGATCCCATTTCGTCTTTCCCTTCTCCAGGACCATTTGTTTATTAACTTTTAATCTGCGGAAACACTGCATTTTTAAATCAGTGCTTCAATTTTTCTCATCTTTATTAATCAAAGACCATACACATGCCCATCAGAGGTCCTCTGGGGCTGAGTCTGACACCTGTCAGCTGCTGTCCCAAGTCTGACTTGGGCAGAGCGCCCCCTGCCGGACACCCCGGGCATGACACCCAGGCCTATCCTGAGTCCTGGAGTTGAATGTATGTTCCGGAGCATCCCTTTAAGTGGAGCAATGCCAAGCTGTAGTGTCTATGGAGGGACTGGGGGCAAGGGAACAGATATACTAGGACAAATAACAATAGCTGACTTCTATTGTGTGTTTACACTGTGCCGGGCACTGTGCTAAGCATCAATGTGCATGATCCCCCTCAACCCTCAGAACAGCCCTGCAGGGTAGGTACTGTGATTATCCCCATTTTGTAGATGAGGAAACTGAGGCTTAACGACAAACTACATGGGGAAACTGGAATCTGAACTGTGGTCTACTGATGACAGAGCTTGCGTCCTCTTCTGAAGGTACAGGGAGAGTGCTGGGCAGAGAGGATGAGAGGATGTTTGGTGAACCAGAGCAGTAGCGTCTGCACCTTGTTTGGTTAGGTTCCATAACAGTAGTGCTCAGCCTGGAACACATAGAGCCCTTCACGAGGTCTGAGACACCCCTGAAGTTGTAGGCAACTGGTTCCATGTATGTGCAGCTTTCTGGGAAGTTCTTCAAAGGAGACTGCATGTTTAAAACAAAAGTGGTTAAGGAAGCAAACCACGGACTGGAGGAGAGTTGTAGTGACTAGAGTCTGGCTCCGTGCGGAGAAGGATTTCGCCATTAAGTACCACCCAGTGGAGAGGTATGTGGTCTTGTTACTAAAGCATCTCTAAGAATTTGGAGGAATAAAGGTAGGGTATGTGTGTCCTTGGGTACTTAGAACCCACGGATTACCAAATCAATCAACAAATATTTATTCAAGTAGCGATCTGATAGCTCTTTAGTGTGTCAGGGTTGTGTAAAGAAGGATTTCTGCCTTGGGTGGGCGTTTGGGCTAATGAGAGAATGATAATTACCATTTATTGAGTGCCGGCTGCGCGCCAGGCAACTCTACTGGGCACTCTATATAAACTGGTCCATTTAATCCTTACATCAACCCCAGCAAGGAAGGTTTTATAACCCACTCTGCAGAGGAGGAAACTCAGAGAGTTTCGATGTCTTGCCTAAGGTCATAGTAGCTTAATATATGGAAGCAGAAAAGCCAGATTTGACTCCAGGCCTCTTTCCCAAAATCCCCATTTTCCCGTTTCCCCCTTTAACTTGATGTGCAGTGTTTGTGTTCCCATCAGAAGTAAGATCCATCAGATGGTCAAATTAATAAACAAAAGTCAGTCAAGCAAGGTCTTCGTGCCTGTTGGTTGGACAGGCGGTTTTATAAGGGAGTCTTGCACTTGTATGTTGGACAAGATCACATC
The DNA here is from genome assembly GCF_003676395.1 of Aethalodelphis obliquidens. NCBI lineage: Eukaryota > Metazoa > Chordata > Mammalia > Artiodactyla > Delphinidae > Aethalodelphis > Aethalodelphis obliquidens. The sequence continues at coordinate 6,195,053 of NW_020837994.1, read as the reverse complement.
CAAGATCTGTTCTAGCTTTAAGCCCTCATCTCAGATTTCAAAGAATCGAAGTCTTTAATTGTTCTGACAAAGCAGAAATATGACCCTCCCACCCCCAGTCCCTCTTCCTTAGCCAGTGTGGCAGAGGTCGTAATTTTTCTCTGCCTTCCTAACAGATTAATGCTTGTCCATAAGTCACTGCAAGCAAGAAGAAAGGAACTATGTAAATATGTGAAATGACTACTCATTTCAGCCTTTCCTCCTTCCCCAGGGAAGAAAATGGAACCGGTAGATTTCTGCTCGCTAAAGCAGTGGGAACTTACGTGCCCAGTAGATTGGTTTGACTTCAGAAAACTGCTAGCAAATCAGGGTAACAAATGGCTAGAGAAATGCTGGCAATCCTGTGGGTTGGTGAGATATGGGGCTGTCTCCCTGGGTCTGGCTGCGAGAAGTCATGCAGGGCAGTTGCAATGATGTTCCACTGACGAGTAAATGCTGTTCCCTTCAGATGAAGGATGGGGGCCAGGCTTGCTGCCCAGTGGGCACCTGGGAGGCTCACCCCCTGCCCCCCCGCCACTGAATTAGCACACTTCTCTCTACACACTGTCCTGGTCAGATCTCTGTGCCTTGGCCGTGCTGTTCCCTCTGCTCGGAATGCCTTTTCTGTGTCCCTTGTGCCAAATCTACTTATTCTTTAAGACATAGTTCCAAGATCCTTTCAGCAGCAGCTCCTGCCCTGTCTATCCTTGGTCCACTTTACCAGCCTCCTCTGTGGGCCTCCATGTCAGTTCTAGAACCTAGCGCACTGTGGCCCTTATTTTGTTCAGTGTCTGTCTTTGATCTCCCATCCCAGAGCCAGCTACTCCAGTATGACTGTTGAACATAGCCGAATGAATTCTGCTGTCAGCCCTGAGCGTGTTGTACTTAAGGTTCGGTCTCGCTGGGTCCATACTGCTGAGTGTGGTTACCTGGGTAGGGATGAAAGTAAGCCCTCACGTTTGTTTAGCAGTTTATGGCTGACAAAGTGTGTTTACACCCGTCTCCCCACTCACACCCCTGAACAGCTCTGTCAGTGAGCAGTAGTCAGGGCTATTAATAGTCTCATGATACGGATGAGAAAACAAAATTACAAAGAGATTAAGTGTTCCAGGCAGGATCACACAGTTTGCGAGTACAGCAGCGGCCTCAAGTTCACGTCTCTCTCAGGGCTCTGAGAGGTGGGGCTGGGTGAACATTGCTCACCTAAATTCTCAACCCAGATGAGACATCCCCACTCCTGCTTGTCTGCTGCTTCTGAAAATTCACAGGCAAATGGAACCTTTCCATACTGAACCCTATCTTAGACCCATGGGCTTGGGAGGGGAGGGCTGGGGGTGTCCTAGATTAAAGGACACATGCCGTGGGTGCTGCAGAGCACAGGAGAGACAGAAAAGCACAGAACTTGCAGCAACCTGGGGCCACATTTGAGATGTCATATCTTCTGTCTGCACAGGACTGTGTATAATTTTTCTTGCACAAGTTGGGGTAAAAGTAAATAAACACGCATATGGAAGTTCATTAATTTAAGAAACAGTCTGTCTGAACTTTAATTTTTCTTCAGTAGGAATGAGAACAATAATAGCTTCTGTGCAAGGTTGTCATGCAGATTTAATGAGAAACCACATACAAAGGGGTCTTGCATGCGCCGTAAAGCTGGCATTTTGAGATGCTGTTTTCTTTCTAACTCTCCACCATGCAGCCTCCCTTTGGCAGTATCTATGGGATGGTTTGCTGATTGCTTGCAAGCCTCAGAAGAAGGGAGAAAAAGAGTCATATAACCTCCCCCCTCCCCAAGTGTTGGACCACCCAGAAGCTAGCCCTCCCTAAAAATTCTGGGACAAGAGGAACATTCTCCACAGAAGTCCTGTGATCTCCAGACCTGAATGGCCTTGTCGCTTCTGCCTTGTGGCTCTCAGAGCAGCCTGGCTGTTTGCACTCCCCCACTTAATCTTACACTGTGCCTGCTTACGGGTATGTCCTGTCTTATGAACCATGAGTGGCAGCTACCTCTGGCCCGGAAAGGGATTATCCAGATGCTGAATACTTGGGAATAGCAGGTTAACTCAGGAAACGGCATCCAGAGACGAAGCATGATAGGAACGCGTGTGTGCTGTCACCCAGTAGCTGTGTAGCACATGGTAGAGAGGGCAGGCTTTGGGGTTCCTCAGACCTGGATTAGAATCCTGCCTCTTCCCCTTACTGGCTTTCAGCTTGTTCAGGTCCCCTGTGCTTGGGTTCCTTCATTTGCAAAATGGAGATGTTAATAACAGTAATTCCTATGACAGAGGGCTAACCTGATGATAAAGTAAAATTGTGTAAAAATCAATGAGCGCTCTGCCTAGTACAGAGTAGGCGACCATGAATGTTATGTCCCCAGCCCTGGCTAACCTGATGGACTTTGCTTTCTTAGCCCCTGCTTTTCCCTGGATGCCAGCCCATTGAATCCTTCCCTAACTCCTCAAAGCCAAAGCCAGTGGCTTCCTTCTCTGTGCCCTGTAGATCTTCCATCTGAATATAAAGTCCCTGCTGAAACTCCTGTGTCCTTGAGTTGACCCTGAAGCCCCTTGATGCAGCGTTCAGGAGAAACTCATGTACAGAGAGAATGAGGGGCAGAGTCCCTCTGTCCATGACGATGGCCCAGTTCCCTGCCGCTGTTGCCCCTGCTGACCCAGAGAGCGGCTTTCCCTTGGGTGTGTCCTTCTGGGCTTCGGTGACTCAGAGAGTTATTCAAGCCACTCTCCCTTCTCTACCCCTGAGAGGTGAGATGACCCCATGGAGTGTGAACCAGAGAGGAGAGGGGTTGGGAGACCCAGTAGCCGCCATGCCTGAAAGTCAGAGGCGTCTGTGCGATTTAATGCGCTGGGAATGACACATAAGGAGGGGGACAGATGTTTCAGTTTGGCCACCATGGGCGGTTGTGTCCCCAGCCATTCCCCTGCTGCCTCCCAATCAGAGCTGCACTTTGGTAACCATTTCCTTGCCCCCGGGCAGGAGGGGCCACTGCGAGAGTGTGAGCAGCTGGGCTACTTTGAGAGCCAGGAAGGCAGAAGGGAAGAGGCCATTCAGGTCTGGGGATCACAAGGCTTCTAGTGCAGACAGTCCCCTTGTCTTAACCTTGAGGCAGGGTGGGATGCTGAGTGGCTCAGTATTTGTGGGGGGGGTTTACTTGACTTTCTCCCTCTTTTGGGGGGACTTGCAATAATGAAGCAATCAGCAGCTAATCTCCAGAGTTCCTTGAATAAGAACCAGATAGAAAGCATGATACAAAGAGCTAAGAGAGGCAAGGAGCCTAGGACAGGGTTAAGACCCAAGCCAAGGAAAAGATGCCTAACTGGACCATACAACTGGGGAGAGTACTGAGATTCATGTGTTATAGAGATCAGGTTGCTGAGGAGTGGTTAGACTGGTCAAGAAAAGCTTGCAGAAGGACCAGGATTTCATCTGAGTCTTAAAAATATATTTGCCACGGGGAAGTAGAGATGAAAGGAAAGGACATAGGCATGGGGAAGGTTTGAGAAAAGATACAGCCAGGGAAATAAATGCCTGAGGATCGGTGTTTATCACATACCTGCAGAGCATTCAACACTTCTTATACAGGTAGGGTAAGACTGATATTATGCCTCCATTTTACAGATGAGCAAACTGAGGCCCAGGAGCTCTAACTAGCTCTTTAGCTGCTGGCAAACAAGGAGAAACATGTCTTATTAATCTCTGTATCCTGAGTACAGAGCCCCAGAACAGGCCTCTGACAAATATTCAATGATATTAAAAGGCATACAGCATACTCAAGGGTATGGATTCTAACTCGGGATTCCCCAAAGCCTGCGTTACCTGTTTGCCGGAGTGGGTATAAAGTGTTTGTAAAAGAGAATTGAGTGACAAGAGTCTAGAGAGGGATGGGGAGAATTAAGAATAAAACCTACAAAGATGGGACCTGAGGCTATAGCCACTGGGAGTCATAGAAAATTCTTGAACTGTGGAGTGATCTGATGCCTGTGGCCTTTTGGGACTTGTGTGAATTTGTCAACATGGAGCTGCTGACGGACGCAGTGGGTGATGTTTTATCCTCTTGCTGCATTTCCCCCGAGCACCTCACATGCTGCTTCCCCTGCGGTGCCTGGATGCCTGTTTCCCACTTGCAATGTCTTGTTCAAAGTATCCTCCCTCTAGACTGTGAACTCAATGCAGGTGGGGATGGGATCTGTATGGTGTATCTCTGTACCCTCAATGCCTGGCCCCAGGATGTAGTGGGTGCTTAGCTATTATTGGATGTATCCATTTTAGAAAATGCTGGTCAGTACCAGTTAGGCTCGTTTCCAGAGAGACCTTCCTGACAAGTCTGACTGAGCACAGGGTGGGAAGGCAAGGGCCTGGCGTGAAGGAGTCGGCAACAGATGCAAGCAGCTGGGGAGGAACTGAGTGCTTCTTTCTCTGTGCTGCACACCTTGTTCTTCTGTTAGGGTACTTTCTACATGGTAGCATTGTTGGTGTGTTTGGTTTTTAGAGCTGCCCTCACAGAGTACCACAAACTAAGTGGCTTAAAACAATAGAAATTTATCCTCTTACAGTTCTAGGGGCTAGAAGTCCAAAATCAACGTGTTGGCAGGGTTGGTTCCTTCTTGGGGGCTCCAGCGGGGAGAATCTGTCCCACGTCTCTCTCCTGGCTTCTGGTGGTCGCCAACAGTCCTTGGTGTTCCTTGGCTTGCAGCTGATAACTCCAGTCTCTGCCTCTGTCCTCACGTGGCCGTCTTCCCTCTGTGCATCTCTGTGTCTTCACAGCATTCTCACCTCTCTGCGTGTCTGTCTCTTCTCCTCCTCTTATAAGGACACCACTCATACTGGAATAAGAGTTCGCTCTAATGCAGTGTGACCTCAACCTAAGTTACATCTTAATTACACCTGCAAAGACCCTGTTTCCAAATGAGGTCACATTCACTGGAACCAGGGATAAGGACTTCAACATCTTTTTTTTAGGGGACACGAATCCAACCCTCAATAGTCATCACATAGTAGTGGTAAACAGGATGGTATGTTTACAGGGTGATTTATAGCTCGTGGAGCACTGATTATCACATTAAAGTCTCACAAAAATCATAAGAGTAGGTGGCCTCACTGACCTGATTAGAGATGCAGAAACTGAGGTTCAAAAAGCAACCTGCTCAGGGGCTTCCCTGGTGGCACAGTGGTTGAGAGTCCGCCTGCCGATGCAGGGGACACCGGTTCATGCCCCGTTCCGGGAAGATCCCACATGCCGCGGAGCGGCTGGGCCCATGAGCCATGGCCACTGAGCCTGCGCGTCCGGAGCCTGTGCTCCGCAACGGGAGAGGCCACAACAGTGAGAGGCCCGCGTACCGCAAAAAACAAAAAAACATAACAAACAAACAAAAAAAACCCAACCTGCTCAAAACCATGCAGCTAGGAAGTGACAGAGGAGAAGGACCTGAAGCTGGGACCTTGACTGGAAGCTGCCCATTTCCTGCTGTGCATCTGCCCTGTGGCAGCTGCTGGGATGCAGGGGCAGGTAGGGCTCATGGGATGCTCGGTGAGAGCCAGGCAGTCTGTAAGTGCACTTGGGAGCTCACCCTTGCCCTGGAGAGAACCTTCAAGGATAGCAAACATGACCATTATTTAACATGCCAGAGAGTGCACGCCAAATTTGGGAAGAACTAGGGTTTAGAGGGTCTTTGGGCGATTGTGTGCTGATTTCACTCCAGGTTGTGGGGAGCCAGGGTTGCAACTCTCATTTTCTCCCTTTCAAAGAGCGAGCCCGAGGCCTCTGCCGGAGTTCAGGCTTCAGTAGCCTCCTCTGCTCTTGTCTGGTCCCCCTCCCTCCTCCAGTCTCACCCCCTCCCTCAGGCCCACCCTCACCCCGTTCCTTCCCCCACCTGGTGACTGCCAGAGCTGGACATCTGCTTCTCGCTCCCCAACTCAGCTCCCCACTGCCCCAGGGCTTAGTCCAGACTCCCGTGGCTCCCCCACCTTCTAGAACGTTCCTTCCCCCTTCTGTCTAGCAGTTAGACTCAGCTCCTCTCTTGTTCCCATGTACGTCTTGGAGTTCCCACCTCTGCTCCTTTGGGCAGGCTCTTCCCCAGCAGCCCCAGCAATCCCATCTCCTCAGCCTGCCTTTCTTTCCTTTCATTTGCTATTGTTGAGATGCAGGAGCTGAGCTGCCAGGACGGCTGGTGTGGTCCTGTCATGCAGAGACCACAGATGGGAAACAGAAGCCGTGCTTTCACCCCTTCTTGGGATATAATGACACTCTGATAGCCACTGAGGACTGATGGGCGGCTTTGCTGTCCCATTTAGTTTTTAGAAGCATCCTGTGAAGAAGGTAGTATTTATTTGGTCAGATGAGGAAGTGGAGGCCCAGGGATGCCTAGGCCTTCACAAGGACCTGAGTTTAGATATCTCCTCCACCAGCTGCCGGGCATGTCACTCTGGGTGAGTTTCTTCATCTCTAAGCCATGACCTCCCCTTCTGTAAAAGGAAGCCTGTCTATTCCACAGGCCGACTGGGGGAGCAAGCCCAGTAATCTCTGTGCGGGTACTAAGCTGGCACACGGTAGGCACTTGGTCGTAGCTGGATTTCAGAGTGGAAGGAGCAGGGAATTATGAGAAAAAATAATGGCTACAGGGAAAGGAGGTCAGGATGCTGGAGGGTGTGGAAGAGGTCAGGTGCTGTCTGGGCACTGGGTGGGGGGTGAGAGGATTAGAGGTGAAGCCAGGTCCCAGCTGAGTAACATTCAGTGGAGAACCATGGGGCCAACATGAGTCTCTCCCTGAGTTCTTAGTTGTCTCTTCACTCTCTGATGTGTATGCATCACTCTGTCCCTCCTGGATGTTCAAATGCTGGGAATTCCATATTTCATTGTGGGTGAGAAGAGAGAAAAGGGAGAAAGAAAAGGCAGGCTAGTGATTGAAGCAGCCCAAGCATCAAAGCCTGTTTGATTAGGAAGCTTAAAGGTCCATGCCTCCTGCTTCACAAGTCTGTAAGGTGACACGCGGAGGGCTCTGGACTTTGCCCCGAGCTGAGTTGCTCAGCAAGTAGGTAGAGATCAGTACTCACGTTTCCCATCACCGGCTCGGTCCCCTCTACCCCATATGCCACAGGATTGGGGCCAGGGGGCTGGTGCCCAGACGTTCGGGGGAAATGGAACCCTGTAGGCTGATTGCTACTTCCTACTTTGCTTACCCCAAACTTTACAGTCTGGGAGCACATATATAGAAGTATCATATGGGTGCATTTCCTTTCTGAGACTTTCCTTTAGTGAGTAGGGTATTCACTAGCAAGCAAACCAGCCATCCTGCTTGCTAATTTAGCCTGTCACTCCAGTGCCCCAAGGCTATTAGCAATTTACAAAGTGGGTCTCTCCCAATTAGCCTATGAAGTAATCGGTTCCATTGGCCTTGCTCTTTCTGCCTCCAAGTTCACAGTATGCCTCTCTCCTGCCCAGCTTCAGCACAATCCTTCTGCGCCCGCCCAGAATTTCACAGTGAGCAGACATCATCAGGAGAGTGTTATCTTGGGTTATGAGACAGAGGATTAAGGCTTCTGCTCAGGGAGACTCTGCACCCATCCTGTAGTGTTCCTGGGCTCAGCCATCTGAGACAGGGGCTGTCCTTGACCTCAGACCTGGGTTTTCCTGTCTTGGAGTCTGTGCTGGTTATGAGGTACATGTTTTCTGAAATATCAGCTGCATTAAAAAGAGGAAAGCCGATTTCACTTCTCAGATCACTCTGGAAAACACCCCAGATTTCTGTTTCAAAGAGAAATAAAAAGTCGTTTGGTTATGGGCAAACACCAGTTTTCTGTATCTTTTGGTTGAAGGGAATGATAAGAGTGGTTACAGCTGTCCCACGGAAATAATAAATGCATGTCCACAATCTGTCATCCGAAGCCCTTGGGGGTCAGACGTGTTTTGGAACTTGGTGCATTTTTAGATTTTAGAGAGGAGCGAGGGCATATATACTGTATACGACGTAATACCCCCGCCGGAGTCTGGGGCAGTGCTCCATAATCAAACCCATTCATTGCCCTGCAGTGAACTGTTCACACTAAGTGGGAAAAATAAAGACAATAAATAGCTTCCCATCACTTCAGGCCAGGTTTTGCCAGCAAATGAGTTATTAAAAGAAAGAAATATCTTTTGGCTTTAGGACTTTTTGAGGGTCAGGATTGATAAGAACCTGTGACTCTATAAGTATTTACTACTTCACGGTATAAATCCATACGGAGATGAGGACCACCTGGGTGAGGCTGTATAAATCATTTTTTAGCAGTTCACAAAGAAGTGAGGGCCTCAGATATGCTGGGGGAGCCTGATTCAACTTGACATCCCAAAGGCTAGCACAGGCCAGGCACTGAGGCAGCACCTGGAAAATTCTGGGTTAACTAACGCACCAGGCTCACTGTTGGTCTATGTTCTGTTGGACCCCTGTACCTGGCCTGATGTTCACATTACCATGGAAAATAAAAATAACCATGAAACATTAACAATAGCTGACACTTATAGAACACTTGCTATCGACAGGCACTGTTCCAAATGCCCTACGTATTTTAACTCACTGAATTCTCATGACTACACTATGAGATACCAACTATTTTTGTAAGTGACTCACCCAAGGTCACACAGCTATTAAGTGGCAGAGCTGAGCTTGGGACCCCAGCCTTTTGGCTCCTGAGTTGACACTTCTAACTATACTGCGTCTCTGCATACGTCCACTCCAGCCAGACTCACGCAAATAGGAATTCGGATTGCCAAGAGGGAAAGGCCCTAATGAAATACTGTGCATTACTGAGCACTTACCATGCGCTAGGCACTGGACTAAGCACTTTGTAGGATATACTACTTAAGCCTGTCAACAACCATATACGGAAGAGTCTCAACCCCACTTACCAGGTGGAGAGACCGAGACTCAGAGCAGTGAGGACATGGCGGGACAAGGATTTGAACCCAAGGCCGACTGGCATGGGAGCCAAGGATCTGAGGGAGTGAGATCACAGGTGCTGGCCTACAGGAGCTTATGCGGAGATTCAGGGACACATGTGACACAGAGATAAGGAGGACATTCTGAGAACGGTTCGGGGCCGGACATGCAGTTTGGGTTGCATACCAGCACATGAAGGGGGAATAGGAAGACTTCACTAGGGCAAGGTGCAGCGGCCCTCTCGGCCCCCGCTTCCTGTCTGTAAAATGGGGTCAGACTGCCATGCTGGATGGTCCTTGGGATTTAGGGTGCCAAAGAATACCATAGCACAGTATGTTGTTTTTTGTGCTTTTTTGTCTGTGTACACATGTATCAGGAAGGGAACTATCTCCAAGGGCTACAAAAAGCAAATGGCATCTTCAGAGACTAGAAGACAAGGAGGCTCTAGTCGCCTCCCTCTAGTTGTGCTGGGACAGCCTCAGGGCTTCCCTCTCCGACCAGGGTGGGGAAGTGGTAGTGCTGGCCACCTGTATGGTCCTTGGTGGTCCAAGGACATCTCCTGGACCTCCCTCTTGTCCTCACCTCACACATACATCAGCCACCAAGCCTGTGTGTGTCACCCTCTCCTCTAACCTGCAAGATCCAGGCCTGCTGCCCCACCTCCACTGCACAGCTCCAGGCTTTGCTGCTCTTTTCTGGGCCAAGACTAAACAATGGCCACTTCCTGGCCTCCCTCTCTCCAGTCTTTTCTCCCCAAGTCTGTCCCCACACAGCTGCCAGAGGCCTCTTTTTTAACACAAACCCACCATGTTATTCTGCTCAAAACCAGTCCATCTCTCCCCATCAACTGTGGCAGGGGTCAGCAAACATTCATCTGTAAATGGCCGGATAATAAATATTTTAGGTTTTGCAGGCCAAGAGGCAAAACTGAGGTGTTATGTGAGTCCTTATATAATAAGGGCGAAGGCAAACTTCATGAGTTTTTAAATGATGAAATTCAGATTATAATAATAATTGAATACTTTTTTGCAATACAGGTTGACTGAGGAGAAGAATGGAATTTCATTTTTTTTGGGGGGGATAACATTTTGCTTAAGTGGAGTTAGTATTCCCTACCATGAAATTGATCACAAGTGTTTATCTGTAAAAACCATTCTTAGTTCTCACGTCATAAAGAAATGGATTTGGCCCCAGGACTGTGGTTTGCAGACCCCTGGATGACAGCAAAGCTTCTCAACACCAGATGCATCCAATCACTCATGATGGGGCCCAAGCCTGGGCCCATTAAGCAAGTACCTCCGAGCATGAGCCTGGACCACACTGACATCCGTGTGGTTTGAAAGATGCTCAGGGAGTGTGATATGCAGCCAGGACTGAGAACTGCTGGCCCACAGGACAGAGTCCACGGAAGGCCCACCTTGATCTGGTGCTGCCAACCTCCCAGCCTCCTTTCTTGGCACTCTTTGTCTCTACTCTCTGTTCCAGCAACACCAATAGCAATTTCTTCCTTTGGGTTTTGCTCACGCTGTCCCCTCTGTTTGGGGATGCCCACACCTGACTCTTTATCCTTTAAGCTTTAGCTCAGGTGTCCCCTTCTCTAGGAAGTTGTCCTCTCCTCTCTGGGCCCTAAGTCCCTTGTATTTCTCTGCATTTTAGCATACAACACCCTGCATTGTATTTGCCTGTTTACCTCTTGGAATACTCCACAGGCCGTAAGCTCCGTGAGGGCAGGGTCCAGGCGCATTCTTCTCTGGATGCCGTGTGTCCAGCAAACACAAGGCTGCCCCCACACCCCCATCAATAAATGTTTTCTGGGCGAATGTAAGAATTAAGGAACAAACTCAGTGGCCTGCGTAGGGCCCTGGCCTCATGCAGGTCAGAGGACTCCCCGCACACTCAAAGGAGCCAGGTCTGGAGGGGTGGAGATGAAGGTGTGACCATGGTTGGTTTCCAATTCCTCGTAATCACAAGTTTACTTTCTGGATATCTCATGTTTTCTGTGACTTGCTATTTCTCACATTGTGACTTGGCACTTGTTTTAAGGAAACAGTGTTTTTTCTTCATTTTTTCTGTCTGTGAAGAACGTTGCTGCTGGAAAATTCAGCCCACGTGTGGTTACAAGATAGTGGCTGCCATGTTGGCAGGCAAGATCCTGCGTTCTTTCTGTCCTCTTTCTTAGTGCAGTGCTTGCTGTCGCCATTTATGGATTAACCGGGTTTGGGGGCAGTCCTTGTGTTTAACTCACAGCCCTGTTGCTGTGACCAACGCCTGGTTCTAACCTCGCTGGAGGTGGGGATTGTTTCCACCCATAGACAGACTCTCCAAACATTTCAAGACTATCTATGAAGGGCCCTGTGCCACCTTTAACACCCAAAATATCTTTTGTTTTGTTTTGGTATTGGTTTGGTTCTTTTTAAATATACAAAAAGGAAAGTCCGCAAGTCCCCTGTTACATGAGGCTATTATAGAGTTACATTAGGGAAGGGTGGGGAAATTCATTTATGGAGTGCATGCTCTGTGTGCCAGGTGCTACATACGTGAATCTGCTCTTTTTTTTTTTTTTCCATTTTATCCCTGCAACAACCCTTCAAAGTAGGTGGTATCATAATTCCAATTTTTACAGAAAAGGAAACTTAATATCAGGTAGAGTAAGTGCCTTGCCCAAGGTTACACACAGTGAAAAGGTTGAACAACCAAATTGTGTGTGTGTGTGTGTGTATAAACTTTTTATCGATGTATACCACTCGTCAGTGCATAGCTTAGTGAATTTTTTGCACAGGGAACATACCATGTAACCAGAAACTTCATCGTGAAACAGAATATTGCCACCTCCTGGGGTCCCTTCGTGTCCCCCTTCAGGCTCTTTTTCCCCTCCATTCCTGCGAGGATAACTGCTATCCTGACGTGTAATCCTATAGATCAGTTTTGCCTGTTTTCTAATTTCATCTAAATGAAATCATAGAGCACGCACTGTTTTGTGTCTGCTGCTTTCACTCGGCATTATGCCTGTGAGATTCAGCCATGTTGTTCCGTGGAACTGGAGTTCATTCATTTTTGTGGCTCTGTACATACTGCCTGGTGTGAGTATACATAGTTTATTTATCCACTCTGCTGTTGGTGGACATTCAGTTATTTTCCAGTTTGGGGCTGTTACCAGTGGTGCTTCAATGAATATTCTTTACATGTCTTTGGGCGTTAATTTGGTCCTAGGGTTGGAGTTTCAGGGTTATAGGATACATGTAAGTTCTAATTTAGTAGATACTTCCAGAGCGTTTTCCAGAGTGATTGCACTAACTTATACTCCCACCAGGAGTGTATGAGGGTTCTGATTCCTCTATGTATTCCCTAACAACCTCCTTTTCCATTTTAGCTGTTCTGGTAGTTGTATAATGATATATCATTGTGGTTCGCTTTTCATTTTCCCAGTATCTGATGAAGTAAGGCACCTTTTTTTGTGTTTATTGGAACATTTGGATATTCTCTTTTGTGAAGTGCCTATTCAAGACTTTTAAAAAATTAGATTGTCTGATTTCCTTCTTCTTTTTAAAAAATATTTATTTATTTATTTATTTGGTTGTACCAGCTATTAGTTGTGGCTCGCCGGCTCCTTAGTTGCAGCACATGGACTCCTTAGTTGCGGCACGTAGGCTCCTTAGCTGCATCAGGCAGGCTCCTTAGTTGTGGCACGCAGACTCGTTAGTTGTGGCATGCAAACTCTTAGTTGCGGCATGAATGTGGAATCTAGTTCCCTGACCAGGGATCGAACCCAGGCCCCCTGCATTGGGTGCACAGAGTCTTATCCACTGTGCCACCAGGGAAGTCCCTCTTCTTATTTATCTTTAGGAATTCTTTATATATTCTGGCACAAGTCATTTGTCAGATACTGTCAATAGCTTCTCCTATTCTATGGTTTATGTTTACTCTCTTAATGGTATCATTTGATAAAGAGAAGGTCCTAGTTTTGATGAAGTTCAGTTTATCAATTTTTTTTCCTTTATGGTTAGAACATTTTATGTCTTGTGTAAGAAAAGTTTGCCTACTCCAAGGTCATGAAGATGTTCTCCTGTGTTTCCTTGTAAAAGTTTTATTGTTTTGCCTTTTATGTTTAGATCCACAGTCCATCTGGAATTGATTTTTCTATATGGTGTGAAATAGAGGTCAAGGTTCATTTTTTTTTATATGAATAATCAATTGGCTTAGTAACATCTCTTGAAAAGACTCCCTTTTCCCCACTGTATTTTAGTAGCAACTTTGTCAGCCGTCAGGTGACAACACATTTGGGGGTCTGCTTCTGGAATCCTCGAGTCAAATTTTTAGGCCAAAGCTATCTGATTTCAAAGTGTTGTATCTTCTTTTCATTGTTTTATAATGGAACGAATTTGAGTAAGTGATTTTGGAGCACGCTAAGGATGAAAGGACATAATATGCTGTGTTTGAGTGGGATTGTTCTGTGCTATCTAACAGAGATGTGGCAGGTACTCAAAGTCCCAAATGGCAAATGGGGGTTGGCTGTGTGGGGATTTGGTATAACTTGGAGGGAAGAGGGACAATTAGAGCCTGTGTTTATACACTGAGAGGGACGTATTGGGGAAGAGTGCTGGCAACACGCTGAAGCCCACGAACCTTTGCAAAGCTCTGGGAGGTAATCCCAAAGGACAGGGGAAAAATTATGCTTTTTCTAATAGCTCTAGAGTCAAGCAAATCGTTAGACAAGGGTTTATTGGTTAAGTGGAGTTTGTAACAGCTAGATTTTAATGAGAATACATAATTTGTACTTAGCAATTATTAGCTCTTCAAAATCTTGTTCTAACTGGGTTATTAATTACATCTTTTTGATGATAGATGTTAATCCGTATATGCTCTCTTCTTAATAGGGGATTATATTTTGGTAGGTGAGGCACAAGTAAATGGAGCGTGTTTAATAACCTAGCTGCTTTTAATTTTCTACGATGAAAAACCACCTTACCCTCTGAATCTAAAATATATGTTTTAAATGGACATGACTGACTATCTGGTGGAAGTTGCCCACAATGTGGACAGTGAATGTACATCAGCAGTTCTCAGTCTTCACTGCACGTTTGAATCACACAGGGAACTTTGAAAAGATTACTGATGCCTGGGTCGCAGCCCTAAAGGTTCTGATTTGATTGCTCTTGGGAGCAGCGTGGGCATCAAGATTCCTGAAATCTCCTCTGATGATTGTAATGTGCAGGCAAGGAGAAACCCACTGGCCCAGAGAGAATGAATTCACGTTCCTGGGACTCGCCTTCCAGCTCCTCCCGCACCTCCTTGGGCTGCAACCTCACCTTGTGTCTTTAGGCAGCTTTGTCTTACTATCTCTCTCATCGCTCAGTGACAACGGGCTTTGGGATGTGCAGTGATTTTTCACTAAGGGGTCTTCCTGACCATCCATTCAGTTGCCTCATTGCGCGGGTGGGGAATCCGAGGATCACAAAGAGGCAGTGGTTTGTGCACGTTCATACAGCAGGTGAGTCAGTAATGGGCCGGGACAGAAATCCAGGCCTCCTGAGTCACAGAGCAGGAGCTGACAACCTGGCAGAGTCAGCAGAAGGCCAGGGTTGCAGAGCAGGACGGTAGCAGGGGCGGGGGTGTGCCCTGACTAGACGGAAGGACATCGAACAGGGAAGCTGTGCAGACCGAGGGGCAGGTGCAAGGCTGGGCACAGACCAGGGTGTTGGTGAATGAACCCTGCTCGCCCGCAAAGCCTCATGTGAATACTCTTTTCACCAGAGAAACACTGATTAGGTGTCAGTGGAGGAAAGTGAAGGAATTGTGTGCCCTGGGGCCCGCCTGCGTCTAATACGCTGCAGGTCGGTACTGCTGTGGCACTGGGTGAGAATTCCTGGTCATGAGGCTGAAGCGTGTGTGTGTTCACTTTGGTTCCGCAGCTTCTGATACTGGGCTTGACACAGAGAAGGTTCTCAGGCAGGTTCGGAGAATGAATGAAAAATTGAAAAATCTGTAATTCTTTCTAATATTTTATTGACCAAGGATGTGGGTAGTGTGGTGTTCTCTTTCAGACTAGGGTAAAAAAAAATCATATCTGCACATATATGTGTGTATAAATATATATATAAAATCATATACACCCCCCCTCCACCGCCCATACACACAGGGTGGGCAGGGAGGGGAGGAGAGGAGAGAGAAACAGGAACCGGCGCGCCTCCCTGGCTGTGGGACACCCTCCCCTGCCCAGCACCCCTGCATCTCCAGCGCTCACACGTGGCACAGGTGCCGGTACACACCAGTGAGGTGATGACTGAGCGAGTTTATTCCTCACCTAGTTTGTGGCCTGATCCTGAAATACTGTACTCCTCTTCCTGATTTCCTGATTGTCAGATTCCCATCAGAAAAGAGAATTCATCCCAGAGGGTTCAAATTAAGTGACTTTAATGGGATGGAAAGGGTTGAGGAAACCAGCAAGGGATGCTGGGCCACCTTAGGTGGGTGGGCCCCAAACCGCCCCAGGTCTGAGAGGCAGGAGAGAAAGTCGTGTTTCTGGAGCCGGAGGAGAGCGGGGTCCCGGTTGAAGAGGCCGTGGTTGTTGAGGGGGCGTGGGAGGCGGCGCCAAAGCCGAGGGGGAGCAGGTGGGAAATGCCTCCGCCTCTTCTCCTCTCGCCTCCCCACCTTCCCATCCTCCCAGCAGCCAGAGCCCACAGGTGCCGGGGGCTGGTCTGCAAGAGGACAGGGCCGTCCATCCGCTGTGTCATCCTCCCCAGCTCAGCACAGGGCAGCGAGGGGTGGGGAATGGACAGAGGGGGCAGGGGTGATAGGTGGGAGAGCAGGAGCACACTCACGAGAGGAGGAGTTTGTGGGTGCAGAGGGAGAACCCGGGAGACGAGGAAGCAGATCTGCAGGCAGAGTGTTCCTGCCCTCCGTCCCTGGGAATGTGAGCTTCGGGGAAGTAATTATACTATATCCAGGAATCTCATCCTGGACCCATAATTACATGTACAGGAATTTTTTAAAGAGTTGAGGACAGTAGTTTTAATGTCTCCTAAATATTCCTCTAAGGGTTCTCCCCACAAGAGAGGGGGGGTTTGGTTTCCCAGGCCCGGAGCCAGCCCCAAGCCTTTAGGGGTGAGCCTCCCAGCCTCTTCTGGGGGGGGGAGGGAATCTCATGGTAGCATCCCTCCCCATCCGCCTCGTCCCACCCCGGCTCCACTGAGGGCTCAGGAGCGTGGGCTGCAGGGGCTCTGGACTTCGGAATCCCTTTGATTCTGCCTCCTGGGGAGCCTCCTCCAGGAAGTCTTCCCAGAGGCTGGCAGTGGAGTTACTGAATTTCATCCCTCAGGGCTTGGGGACATGTGGGCACTGGTAAAAGCTTCTTTGGGAATCTACGTTTGCTCATTTTCTCTAAATGTTAGACCAAGAGTGGCATTTGCCTAAGTGGCAGACTTTTATTCCATCAAAAGCAAAGCTTGCCCATGACAGAGGAAAAAAATACAAAGCCAAAGAAACAAGGGCATGTGTTTGAAGCTCCTGGGTTAATGAAAGATGTTCCCAGAGACCATCTCATCTAATCTTCAGGGAACCCCTGGCATGGGAACTGTCTGCTCAGCTGAGTCAGCTCAGGGGTCACCTGCAGAAGGGCGCCCAGACCGAGGACATAAATTTGAATCTCACCTCTCCCCTAATTATCTGTGAGGCCTTGGGCAACCTCCCATACCTCTCTGCTTCTCAGTTTTCTCCTTAGCAAAAAGGCATCAGAATTGTATCTGAGCTGAGCTCTTTACGCAAAAATCTTCTTCCCCGCTCTCTGGCACACGCCGAATGCTCCCTAAATGGGAGCTGATTTTGAAGGCACCTTTTGGAATGAACCAAAGCCTGGTGCTTCCTGTTCTCATACAACTTTGTTCACAGCTCTGTCCCAATGCTTACAGACTCACTTGTCTGCCTTCTCCACTTGGACTAACAGGTCCTTTGTACCCATGTTCAGTCCAGTCCAGAGAGAGGATCCGTCAAGTTATGTTGAATGAATGATTGAGTGGTGAGCAAATGATGGGGATTCTTGAAGTACGAGTCTAGGTCTGTCATGTTTGAGCCACTGCAGAAGCCACGGCTGCCGTAAGTAGAGAGGCCTTGGAGCGTTCCAGAACGCCGATGCATGTAGAAAGCTGGGCACACTGACTCTTTCCTCCTGGAGTTTTTTCAGGCCATTTCAGCTGTGGCACATGATTGCATCGTTGGCTACAATTACCGCCTGCCAGAGGGGGGCTTGTTTTGAAGTTCCAGGTTGGATTTAGCTGCCCCCTGAGTGACCACTTGAGAAGCTTGATAATAGCCTGGAATTGGGCCACCCGAGGGGCACTGTTGCCAAGGGAAGGTGGAGCTGGGGTAGCAGGGGAGTCAGCAGGGGTATCTGACCTGCACAGATCAGGTGCTGAAGAATCATGCCGGCAAGGAGCCTGCTGGAGACCTCGGTATCTCTGAGCTCCAGAGGGGCCTACTGTGTGCTGGTCTCCTGCAGTTGGGCCTCATTATAAGTTAACTCCTGTAATTCTCACAGGAATCTGTGTTATTCTCACCTTCAACAGACAGTTGAGAAACCAAGATTCAGGATGGTTCATTAGCTCGTTCACGGTCACACAGCATGCACTTGGCCCCAAGCCTTACCACACGGCCTCTAACACTCTATACTCCCTCCAAGGCTTCCCATCACATACTCCGGAACCTTCAGCATTGCCTTTCCCTTAAGAATGGAACGGATTAGCTGAACGTTTCCCAAAATCTTTTCCCTGGAGCACTTGTACCACGTGATGCTTGCCTGCAAAAGCCTCCTGTGATCAGATACGTTTGGGAAATGGGTCTCCTTCTTGGAGAGTCACAACGCACACTCCCAGGTTCGAGATTCTGAGAAGGCCTGCAGTAAACAAGCCTTGTTAAGCCAGCTTTTCCCGAGCCTGTGTGAACAAGAACCTTTGTTTTGTTAATGCTGTTAAAGCCCTACAGAGCCAAGTAAGCGCTGAAATAGGTGAATCAGCCTCGTTCCCAGGGCTCGGAGGCTCAGCAAGTGGGCCTCCGAGGACGGGATCCTCTCATGATACTGTGCCAACCCCTGAAATAGCTTTGGATTCCTGCCTCTGGGATTCAGAAACGCAGCACAGTCCTGTACTGTCACTCATTCCCATTTCTTCTTCACACGGTCTTGATGTGGAAAATGCCCTGATAACTTATGAGAAAACCAAAAAAAATGCATTTGGGTAGTTTTGCCTTGCTCTTTTCACTAAACGTTTCCTGCATTTCTGAACAGGTCTGCCATCCTACCTCCTCTTATAAAAGGACATTGGGAGGCTCACACCTGTGTCTGCTGGGGGAGGGAGGGTCACGAAAACAGCAGACAATTGGCCCCACTTTTTCTGTCCCACCAGCCCACCCCCTGTACTCCCCCCACCACTCACTGCTTTGCAGGGAACAGAAAAGGAGTGAGGAGTAAGTGAAGGGGACAGGGCCTCAACATGTGCAAAACAGAGCTCTCGAAACCAGTGATCCTACACTCCCAGTCAGCCCACCCACCTTCCTCTAGCCAGTCCCTTCCTCAACTCATCCCTATCTGTAAACAGCACCACCATCGGCCCAGGCGTTCAAGCCTAAAGCCTAGAAGTCTTCCCCATTTTCCTTCCCTGCACTCCCCTCAGCCCACCCACTGGCCAGCCTGTTGGAGGAAGAGCAGTTTGGTGTGTGGGCTCTGGAACCCAATAGCCTCAGTTCAGAGGCTGCCTCTACCGCTTCCTAACTGTGTGGTCTTAAGGAAGTTACCTAACCTCTCTGGTCCTCAGTTTCCTCACCTGGAGAAAATCCAAGTACTGACCTCACAGCGCTGCCTGGAGGATCACATGAGGTAGTGAGTGCATAGTGCTTTCTGCCGTGCTGCACAGCACTCAAGGTCATGGCAGCCGTTATCAGTATTCCTCTTGGACCTGTCCATCTCTCTCCATCTCCACTGGTACCACCCTAGTCCAGTCCACACTGTCATCTCTCCCTGAACCATTGCAGTAGTCTCCAAACGGGTTCCCATTTCCAATCTGTTCTCGGATGGTCTCCATACAGCAGCCAGAGTGATCTTCTTACAACCCAGATGTGACAGCCTTACTCACTCCACTGCCTCAAGCCTTCGAAGTAGCTTTTGCATCACAATTAAAATGAAATGTAAACAACTCCAACGTGACCTGGGCCCTGAGGTAGCTCTCTGGCCTTCCTTGTGCCGTTCTCACCCTGCTGTGCTGTTCCAGGCACTCTAACACCTCTGCTGTGTTTCTTGAACCCCTCCAGCCCTTCGCCAGATAGTGGAATGTGCCTACTATGCTGCTGGCTCATTCTTGAATACTGGCTTATTCTTACCCAATGCACCTGTTCAGCATTCTCTCTTAGAAAGGCCTTCCCCTTTGACTGTCTTTCTCATCAAAATACTTCCCCCCAGTGGTAATTAGAGTGTTTATTTTCTCATTTATTGTCAGGCACCCCTACTGGCCCTTTACCCTCCTTAAGAACAGGGACTCGGCTTGACCACTGTGTTTCCAGGATGAGTGCAGTAGGAGGGACAAAGAAGGAATGAGTAACAGCCTGGCTGAGCAGTGCTTTCCCCGTCTTCCTTTTATTGTCGCCACTTAATGGATGAGAAGGTTGAGATGCTTTCCCGAGGTCTCCTAGTTCTTCAGTGGTGGGACTGGTATTCAAACCTGTGGGAGGGCTTGATCCCACATCCACGCTGTGAGGCCTCACCCAGAGACCAGGAGGAGGACCTCCCGGCCCAGTGCTTTGCTTCCAGCCTGCAGCTGGCCCCAAGGGCACAGGATGGCCTGGGGGCTTTGGCAGGTTTTCTCCACGTCTTTAGGATCCATGGCATGGGTGAGAGAGAGTTCACACAAGAGAGCAAAGCATTAGTACTTAGGGGAAAATAGCCATCCTTTTAGCTCCCAGATTTGTAGTTGATACCTGCAACTTTCTGTTTTGGTTTACCTTTTTTTCCTTCATTTTAGACCAGTGAGTCCAGAAAAGTCAATTCTCAAGGAAGGCACAGAGGGCGGAACTGACAAAATGAAAAGATGCCCAGCTGTGTTTAGTGTTTGCATCTGACCTCTGTGTTATGGGAAAGACACACTTCCTAGGAAAATATACTGGCATGGTTTCCCCAGAGGATGGGAAGGGTAGCCTGGCAGAGTAAAGAATTCTATATTCTGGGGGCTTCCCTGGTGGCGCAGTGGTTGAGAGTCCGCCTGCCGATGCAGGGGACACGGGTTTGTGCCCCGGTCCGGGAAGATCCCACGTGCTGCGGAGCGGCTGGGCCCGTGAGCCATGGCCGCTGAGCCAGTGCCTCCGGAGCCTGTGCTCCGCAACGGGAGAGGCCACAGCAGTGAGAGGCCCAAGTACCGCAAAAAAAAAAAAAAAAAAAAAAAAAAAGAATTCTATATTTTGTGACTGGGCTGTACATTTTTTTGGCCTTGTGTTTCTTTCTGGGACATTGTACCTTTTCAGTAAATCCCATTCTGTCATCCTTCTTTCTAGGGAGCTCAAAATGCCTCTCTTTTAGGGGCGCACTTAACCCTTCCAATTCCCCTTTTGGAAATGCTGGCCAGAACCTCCTTCGCAAGTGAAGGCTGAGCTCCTGCCTGGTACACGGTGAACACTCAGCCAGTGCTGGCTTTGTTTTTGTAATATTAAAGGGAGAGCAGAGGTCATCACATGGAGTGAGTGCTGTGTGCCTGGCCTTGTACTGTACATGTCCCACTCAATCCCCAGCAACTCTGCCAGCTGGTCACTGCTACTCTCCCACCTTGCTGGCTAGGAAACTAAAGTCTTGCCCAGCGTTAGCTGTGAGTCAAGTTGAAGCCTGGGCAAGAATCCCAGTTCCAAAAGAGACTTGCTGAGTGGATTTCAGAGCTAGGATGACATGCCAGGTGTGCTGACCTCAGAACCATCCAATACTCAGAGGTATTAGTTTTCTGTGGCAGCTATAACAAATTACCACAGACCTGGTGGCTTAAAAACAGCAGAAATTTATTCTCTTGCTTTTCTGGAAGCCAGAAGTCTAAAATCAGTACCACTGGGCTGAAATCAAGGTTTCACCAGTACCGTGCTCCCTCTAGGGGAGAATTCATTCCTTGCCTCATCGAGCCTCTGGTGGCTGCCAGCAGTCATTGGCTTCCGGCCACATCACTCCAATCTTTGCCTCATCTTCGTATCACCTTCTCCTCATGTGTATGTTCAATCTTCCTCTGCCTCTCTCTTCTAAGGACATTAGTGATGGCATTTAGTGCCCACCCAGATAATCCAGAATAATCCCCCCCCTTTTTTTTTTTAATCCCCCCTTTTAAAGGTTCTTAATCACACCTGCAGAGACCCTTCTTCCAAATAGGGTAACATTTACAGATTCCAGGGATTAGGACTTGATGTCTTTGATTGTTCAGCCTACCACATCAGCTCTAGAGGCTGCACAAAAAAAGCTCAGATCCTCTGCTGAACACAGATATGGGTGGGGCAGGAGGCGGGGCTGAAAGTGAGCCCCTCAGAGGGGACATGCCACCCTGGCAGAGGCAGGATAAGCAGTCAGCAGGGCGATCATTGTTGTCCATGCAGAGGGAGGTGCACTTTGGCCAGCTCTTAACAAGAATTAAATTTGAGATGTTGGGACCACAGTTCATTCATTCATTCATCAAAAAGTTATTGAGCAAATGTCTTATGCCTGCTCCACTTCAGTCCTCGTAGGACTGAGTTAAATTGTGGACGAGGATGCCTGCAGCCAGATATTTCATCTTGTTGTTGTTTGCAGTGTGCCTGGTATACTTCCCCCTCCTAGCCCTCGTTCTGGGTGAAACCCCCGAAAGGGGAAAGAACAGGTTCTTGGAGTCTCTGCAGGGTGACTGGGCTCGTCTCCCATTGGATGCCTGCCCTGCTCTCCTGTCCAGGTGGCCTGCAGTCGGCAGATGGGCAGGCTGGCCAGCCATGAAATCTGAACGCAAACCAGCTGCTAATTAGAGGCTTGTCAGGTCTAAGGAATCCAGTCCCATGGTGATCTCAGTGTTAACGCATCTTTTTTTTTTTAAATGTAAAAACACATCCTGTGTTTCTCACAGTGTGAATGGCTTTTCGATGCACTTAGTATGGAGTGACCAGCTGTGTGGCTTTCTGCCCCTCCCATCACACTGCCACAGTCCTTCCACCAGCGACACCGGCTCCTCCCTGCCTAGTCTTTGCACGTGCGTTACCCTGGGCTGGGACATGCTTCCTCCCATTTGACCCTGCTATCCACTGTCAACTGTCCCCTCTCAGCTTAAGGGGCACACCTCTTACTGCACTTACACAGCTTCGATTAAATCTGTGTGTTAAGTGCTTAATATTTTTCTTGAGTGCGGGGGCCTAAGACTGTCTTACTGACCCAGTCCATACCCCATAGCAAACATATACTAAATATACGTTGAGTGGATGAAAGAATAATAAAAATCAAAGAAAACTTCAGAAGTATTAAACAAAGGAAATGGCTTAACATTCGTGATACATCCATACTAGATAATAATCTTTAGCCTTAAAGACATCTTGGAAGAATTCTTTTTATTAGAAATGCTTATATTGTTCAATGGAAGAAGCAAGATAAAAATCTATATACAGTCTAATCTCAATTTTATAAAATTTGTGTATATTTACTGGAAAATCTATAAACATATTGGCCATGGATTGTGAAACTTTAGGATAATTGTTTTTGTTTTACTTTTTTCCAGGTTTTCTTTAATGAGAACATACCACTTCTGTAAAAAAATTAAAATATCGGTGAGGCTCCTTTGAGCCATCTGGTGTCTTGGTCTTTTCTTGTACACAGTCCTAATCTTTTACACACACATTACGGGCTTACTCGGAATGAATTGGAGGTCCGCACTAGAATGGTTTAACCAATTAACTTATTCATTAACTGCCATGGTATCTTATATATGCTGGACAAAAGATTTAGAATAATCCTTATTATGGGCTGTACAAAGGGAATATTTGAAATCCCTCTCTCTCATTCCTTTCCAGCCTTTCTCATGGAATTCCCACAGGGACTAACGCCCAGAAAGGGGGAAAGTGGCATTAGTGGCTTTGAAAGGAGATTGAGTTCTAGGCGTGCCCATAGTCACAGCCAGAGCAGAATTCTCATCAAGTGTGTGTGTGTGTTTTACTAATTATGCCAGACTTTCATCTTCATTTACCTTCTTTGTCATGCGTTCTTAGAGTCTGTTAAAACTTTATTGTGCTATTATGCCTTTCTATATATTACAGCTATTTTGGAAATTAACCTGTCATCATTTTTCCTATGAAACTACTAAGTGAAAATTTTAGTAGTTATTTCTATTAGTGAGTCTGTGTAAAACTAGCATCCTCATGTAATCTCAACCTCTTTGGAAAACTTTTTGACAAAGCTTATATCCCGGACTCAATGATGCCATTTTTGAATTCTTACCTTAAGGATATGATCTAAGGTGAAAAGAATTTTTTATACCTAAAGGAAGTATTACCCTATCCACTATAGTAGAGAAAAGTTGGAAACAAGGTGGACTAAATCTCTGGCAGTAAGGGAATGGGTTTTCCAGTAATTGTGTTCACTCAGCGGGCTAAATGTTACCATTTGAAATGATGGTTTTAAATAATAGGAGACAGTATGTGAAATATTTCTTACTGTAGATTCAGTTTCTACATTAGTGTATGGGTAGATGTAAATATATGTATAAAGATTTCTATGACTAGTGACTTGGTCACATAAGGACACATGTTCTCCCCACACCCACCCCAATCCCTGCAAAAGTGCACGGGGAGCTTTTCTGCTGATATCACCATTAATTACATATTAATTAACCCCTTGGATAGCCCTCCACCCTGAATATCCTGGAATACTTGCCTTCCTCTGCTGGGAATGCACGGAATTTGAAGTAATCACTAGACCCTTGAGCTTGGAAATAAGTATCGTGGCCTTTAACTTAATGGCTGCACGGAGATTACTTTGAACCCCGTGGTGTGTTGGGCCTTTTATATAAAACAACTATTTTAGGAATCAGCCATCTCACCATATTTTACATTTTAGATTAACAAAATGGTTTTTGTTGTTTTTAGATGACAATTTGTATTGTTGGAGAAAGTGCAGGGATTTGGTAATCTTACATATGCTCCCTCTACCTCCCTCTTCTTTCCTTCATTGCGTCTCCCTGCTGGTTTCTTTCTTATCTCCTCTCTGAAGTGCTCCGTGACCATCCATCCACCCACCCACCCGTTCATCCATCTGTTCACACCTCCATTCGTCCATCCGCCCATCCATCCATCCAACGGATGTTTAGTGAGGCTGTACTATATATCAGATACTATTCTAGCCACTGCAGATACAGCAGTGAATAATAAAGATAAAAATCTCTTTATACACACACACACACACACACACACACACGTCTTTTGTTATACATGTATTTTTTTCAGTTAGAAAAATCTGCACTATTGAACAAAACAGGCATAAACTTCCTGTCCTAAAGCATTTAGTCATCTCTCCTCTGGACTTTGAAAATGGCTTCGTTAATATACTTTATTGGCTTCATGGCTGATTTCCCACCAGCCTGTGGAAGAGGACCCCTGCCCAAGTCAGCTGGTATTCACCTCGCCCAGGCTCATACCCATCTCCCTTATGTATAATATTATAAATGAATTTGTCAAAAGAAAGGGGAGTCATGTGGAACCTGACATTTATTGAGAACCTGCTGCATGCTAAGCCTCATAGCTTCATGAGCTTGTGTATCCTGCCAAACAAGCATTTTGTTCCCATTTTATAGCACAGGAAACTTAGATTTAGGAAAGGCAATGACTTGTCCATATTCTCAAAGCTGGTGGCTACAGACCAGGATTCACACCAGTTCTGCCTGATTCTGTTACAGTCCTCTCTGCTTCCATCATCGGCTTGGAGAAAAAGATCAGTTTCTGGTTTCACGTATAGTAATTAGCAGCCAAGGGACTGGCCCCATCTCCCTAACTGCCCCCCACCCTCCGCTTCCTGGGCTGCTTTTCTGTAGGAACCCCAGGAAGGGAGAGGCCTGGTTCTACCAGAGGGGCCAGGGGCTTTTGCGCTTCTGCCAGAACAGCACTATACACTACCCTCAAAATATAATTTTAACCTCCCCTTCTTACAGATTCTCTCATTACATTTTTTCTGCAAAAGAAAATGGTCCTGCCATCCAAATCCCATCATACGGGTCCTGACTTTATTACAAACCCTGGGATGTCCATCTATTAAGTATTGGATTGACCTTTCGAGATCGAGATTGGAGAAAATAAAAATAAAACCGCCACTCAAAACATATTTCATAAGCTGACATAATGATGCAAAAGTCATTTTGTCTAGGCCACTTTTGTTGACCCTTGTAAAAGTCCAGAAGTTCATCTCCACGAGGGGGCTAGGGCAGAGCAAGAGCTCTGCTCATGGGGCTCTTAAAGGATCCCTTGCCATTTCCAAATCCAAGTTCTAGCCCCGACATCTTGGGCTTGTAACCAGTTAATGGCAGCTGTCATGCATTCACACCCACCTCTCATCCCCACATATTTCTAAATGCTCTTTAGGGACCATTTGCCCCACTCATCAGGGCAAAAGTGTCAATCTGAGCTTGGGAGGTAAAATGAAATCTCTTTTCTTCAGAATTACAGGGTTTGGGGCTGTGGGTGATCACATTTGCTGTGTACATTCCCTGGAGGTTTCTTGCCTTCACTAGTAATAACCAGCATCGTCCTAACAACAGCTCATATTTCCTTTGTGCCTTGTAGGGGACCACAATTCCCTAGCTTGTCTCAAAGCCCATCTCAGCGAGGGGGGCTGTTAGGACAGCAGGGGTGAAGAGGTCTGGGCTGTTGGGAAGGGCAGACCCTTCATGCAGATTTTCTTCTTCCAGAAGAGGAGGTAAGAAAGCCCGCGGGGAGCAGGAGGGGGGCACGAGTGAGTCTTAGGAGAACTCAAAACCAACTGTGAGCCCTGTGTTTAAGCGTTTGTTATGCTCTTGTCTTGGTAGTGAGGCCCGTCCTGTGATGGTAAAGGTGATAGTTTCAGTATGTCAGAGCTCTGGAACTGAACCCATGTTGCTTTCTACCATGTGACCAAGACCAAGCCTGGCTCTTCTCTGACCCATTTCTTGAAAGTATCCAATGAAATTTTGCCATGAAAGCACTTTGCAACTATAAAGTGATCATGCAATGTGATTAACATTCTTGTTGTTGGTGCCAACACGCCAACAAACCAGCGTTGTTTTATTGATCAGCAAGTCAGGCAGTGTTACCTAGTAGAGATGGCATGGGAGCAGGGGTCGTGGGACTGAGCTTTAATTCCCGCCTCTGGTGCTTAATTGCTGGATGATCTCGTGCAAGTCATTTCTCTTTTCTGAGCTCAATTCCTGTATCTGTAAAATGGAGCTCACTTCTAACTGGATCAGAGTTAGAAGATGGGAGTGCATATTGTAGAACTTTATCTGCACACTCTTTTTTTTTTTTGATTGTTTTAATCCTATACTTTGAATTTATCCCTCACCTGCCACTTCCCTTTGCTAACCATAAGTTTGTTGCCTATGTGTGTGAGTCTGTTTCTGCTTTGTAAGTAAGTTCATTTGTATTATTTTTTGTAGATTTCATATATAAGTGATACCAGACAATATTTTTCTTTGTCTGACTTACTTCACTTAGTATAATAATCTCTAGGTCCATCCCTGTTGCTGCAGATGGCATTATTTCATTCTTTTTTATGGCTGAGTAATAGTCCATTGTATATATACCACATCTTTTTTATACATTCATCTGTTGTTGGACATTTAGGTTGCTTCCATGTCTTGGTTATTGTAAATAATGCTGCTATGAACATTGGGGTGCATGTGTCTTTTCCAATTAGAGTTTTCGTCCTTCCAGATGTATGCCCAGGAATGGGATTGCTGGATCATATAAGTCTTAGTTTTTTAAGGAACCTCCATAGTGACTGCACCAATTTACATTCCCACCAACAGTGTAGGAAGGTTCCCTTTTCTCCACACCCTCTCCAGCATTTATTATTTATAGACTTTTTAATGATGACCACTCTGACCAGTGTGAAGTGGTACATCATTGTAGTTTTGATTTGCATTTCTCTAGTAATTAGTGATGTTGAGTATCTTTTCATGTGCCTGTTGGCCATCAGTATGTCTTCTTTGAAGAAATGTCTATTTAAGTCTTCTGCCCATTATTAGATTGTTTTTTTTTGTTTTTCTGATATTGAGTTGTATGAGATGTTTGTACATATTGGAAATTAAGCCCTTGTTTGTTGCATTGCTTGCAAATATTTTCTCCCAGTCCGTAGGTTGTCTTTTCATTTTGTCTGTGGTTTCCTTTGCAAAAGCTTATAAGTTTGATTAAGTCCCATTTGTTTATTTTTGCTTTTATTTATTTTGCCTTGGGAGACTGACCTAAGAAAATATCGCTATGATTTATGTCAGAGAATGTTTTGCCTATGTTCTCTTCTAGGAGTTTTATGATGTCATTCTTATATTTAAGTCTTTAAGCCATTTTGAGTTTATTTTTGTGTATGGTGTGAGGGGGAGTGTTCTAACTTCATTGAGTTATGTGCAGCTGCTCAGCTTTCCCAACACCAGTTGCTGAAAAGACTTTCTTTTCTTCATTGTATATTCTTGTCTCCTTTGTTGAAGATTAATTGACTATAGGTGTGTGGGTTTATTTCTGGGTTCTCTATTCTGTTCCACTGATCTATATGTCTGTTTTTGTGCCAATACCACACTGTTTTGATTACCGTAGCTTTGTAGTATTGTCTAAAGTCTGGAAGGGTTATGCCTTCAGCTTTGTTCTTTTGTGGTCCCATGTAAATTTTAGTATTATTTAAACTGGTTCTGTGAAAAATGTCATAGGTAATTTGATGGGTATCATATTAAATCTGTAGATTGCTTTGGGTACTATGGCCATTTTAATTATATTTATTCTTCCAATCTAAGAGTGTGGGATATCTTTCCATTTCCTTGAATAACCTAAGATTTCCTTTATCAGTGTTTTATAGTTCTCAGCATATAAGTCTTTCATCTCCTTGGTTAGGTTTATTCCTAGGTATGTTTGGGTTTTTTTTGGATGAAATTTTAAGTGGGATTTTTTTTTTTTTTTTTTTTTACTTTTTTTTTTCTGATATTTCATTGTTAGTGTAAAGAAACACAACAGATTTCTGTATATTAATCTTGTATCCTGCTACCTTGCTGAATTCATTTATGAGTTCTAATTGTTTTTTTGTGGAGACCTTAGGGTTTTAAGAATCAGTATAAGTTCTACTTTGTATGTTTGGTAGAATTCCCTACCCAGTGAAGCCATCTGGTCCTGGATTTTTCATGTTTGTTTGTTTGTTTGTTTGTATATTAGTTTGTTTTTTATAGATTCTATTTTACTTCTAGTAATTGGTCTGTTCAAATTATCTGTTTCTTCTTGATTCAGTTTTGGCAGGCTGTATGTTTCTAGAAACTTGTCCATTTCTTGTAGGTTGTCCATTTTGTTGGCATGTAACTGTCCATATCATTTTCTTATGATTTTTTGTATTTCTGCACTATTGGTTCTTATTTCTTCTCTTTCATTTCTTATTTTGTTTATTTGGGTCCCCTATCTTTTCTTCTTGCCGAGCCTGTCCAGAGGTTTGTGGATTTTGTTTATCTTTTCAAAGAACCAGCTCTTGGTTTTATTGATTTTTTTTCTATTTTTAACCTCTATTTTATTCATTTCCTCTCTGATCTTTATTATTTCCTTCCTTCTGCTGACTTTAGGTTTTGCTTGTTCTTCTTTTTCTAATTCTTTTAGGTAGTAGGCTAGGTTGTTTATTTGGGATTTTCCCTGTTTTTTGAGGAAGACCTGTATTGCTATGAACTTCCTTCTTAGGACTGCTTTTGCTGCTCCCCATTAGATTCTTATGGTTGTGTTTTCTGCACATTCTTGAGATGAGGGAGAAGAATCTTGTGAGATGCATGTTTACTATTCCCTGCAAGACTTACTGTTAAATCAATTAGTGGTTGGGGAATCTAGTCACACACTCCTCTTCATGTCCGCCTGCCCTGCCCTTGTTGTTTATAATTGGTAGAGTTCAGCCCTAACTTTTATAATAGTACCCATCCCCAACCCTTCTTTCTTCTTTCTTTCTATTTTATTTTTCTTCTCAGCAGTCGTCACTCCCTGACATTATATTGTTATCTATTCATTGTTCTCTGTGGTCTTTCCTCTCCTATTAGAATGTAAGCTCCGTGAAGGCAAGGGTGATGTCTCATTTGTTCATTGCTACACCCCCAGTGCCTGGAACTGCTTCTACTAGTATGCAGTAGGTGCTCAGTAAGCATTTGTGATATGAAAGAATGTCTACATTGTTGTTCTGTCTTCACTAAGAAGCCCTGCTTTGAGAAGAAAAATGATCCACTAGGAAATAAGGCAGAGCCTGGCATAGAGAGGCTTAATCTGGGTAATGTACTGATCTTAAGAACTACGAACACGTACCATGCTGGCTGGACTACATGGTCCTGGGAAAGCTGCTTCTTACTCTCAGCCTCATTCCTGGATGAACTTCACTAAAGGGAAGAGTTGGTCACAAAGTCTGAATAAGTCTGTGAGTTCACTAATGTTCTGTTTCTTCATCCACAGAGTAGGGATTAGACTACCAACTTTATGATGTCTTTCTATCACTTAGATCAATGACTGGCCTAGAAGAGGGCATTCATCATTGTTGTTAGTGTGGGTTCTAGATCCTTCTTGAGGAGGGTTTGCTAGGAATGGAAATGGGGAGGAAACCATGGGGACATTGGACACCTTAGAGGGTATAGAAGTGACACTATCATTTATTGAGTACCTGCTATAGACCAAGCATGGCCCAGGGATCAGGTGCTTCATATATATCCAATTAAAATCTCATAATTACTCAAAGAAGGGTGGGGTCAGTACCCCATCTCACAAGGAGGAAACCGAGGCTTAGCTGAGTCCCGCATCTGCTCTGTGAAAGAGGGGAGGTTGACCCCAGGTCAGTCAGATTTCCAGGCTCATCACATTCCCCTGAGTCCCAAGAACTTCCTTGGAATGTCTCATGGGGACTGTTGGTAGGCCATGGTGCTCTCTCAGTATAAGTCTCTGCCTCTGCTGGGTGAGAAGGACAAAGCAGCAGCCGCCGTCAGCGAGGCAGGTCAATGCTATTGCTGTTTTTAAACTTCAGGTGCTGAATGTTGAGTTCATTGTTCTCTTCCTGTTATGAAAGATCATCCTTGAGCCTTGCTAGGCCCACTTCTTTGAACTAACCATTCCCTTTTATCTCCATTCCCCACTCTTATTACCCTCCCCCATAGGTTTGTTTATGTGTGTTCTTTTAAAACAGGTATTGTTTTGTGTTCAAATATTTTTGATTGACATAGATGACATTGCCCTGTAGACCTCATCCTGTTTCCTACTTTTTTCTTGTTGCGCTTCATTTCTAAGCTCCATCCGTGTTGCTGTGTATACAGAATTGTCCCTCTGTGCATGCATGATGTTCCACATACACATTTCTCCAGAGAGGGACACCAGGAGGGTTTCCAACTCCCTGCCCTTATAAACAACACTGCAGTGGGCATCCTCCTACACACCCCCAACAGACCTGTGTGAGAATTGTTTAATTGTTCCAGGCTGTCTACCAGGGGTAGAGAGCACATGCGTATTTAACTTGGCTAAGTAGTTCCAGATGGCTCTCCTCCAAGGCTGCTCCTATCTGCGCTCACCCTAACATGAAGCTTCCTCTTTCCTATACCTCCTCATAGCCTCTGACACTTGGGGTGGAATTTTGTGCCAATCTGATGGGTGCAGGCATAGCTTTAAAAAAAAAAAAAAAAAAAAACTTTCTTTTTATTTATTTGACTATAAATAAGTCTGAGTATCTACATAGCTTTTGCATTTCTCTTCACTGAACTACTTCTCCAGATCCTTTGTATATTTGTCAGTTAGGGTTCCTGACATTTTCTTGTTCACTGCAAGGAGTTCCTGCGTGTGTTCTAAATACTAAACCCTTGTCTCTTGTAGACAAGTGTCTTCTCTCAAACTCTATTGATTTTGTTAAGCAATCACTTTAATTCTGGGATTATCAAATTCATCTTTTTTTTTCATATTTTTTACCTTAGAATTTGGGCATGGTGGGGTGGTTTGAGAAGTCTGTTCCCATCAGCTGGTCACAAAGACATTCTTCAGTATTTCCTTCTAATAGCCTACAGAGGCAGAGGGGACATCAGCCTTGTGTTCCTGCTAGCAGAATGCTCAAGTTTTATGAATCCCAGGCCTACATGGAGGGTAGAGGGTTTTGTTTTCTTTCCTTTGAAGGACCGTATAAGCCAAGAGGAAGGCAATTAGATGGACAGGGCTTTACTTAAATTTTCCACTTTCTAATTTTTCTGAACTTCAGGGGTGCCCATACCTCATATCACAGAGGCAATAGTTAATGAGCAGATGTGTCGCTATGGACCTCTGCTGCTACAACATCTTGAGATGAGGAGGCCCATGGCGCCCATCCCCAGTGAAGTCTGATCGCTCCTGGTGTCTGGCACAGAGGCACCTGTGAGATTCAAAGTCAGAGGAAAAGAGGGAGGAGACAGGCTTGTGTTGTCGTGGTAATGGCGTGAGGGCCCAGGCCTCCACGTTAGTGAGCCCATCTCTGGACAGAAAGGCTGCCGTGGGATGTGAGCAGGAGCCTGGCTCCGAGAGTCAAGGGGCCTCTGACATTTGCTGGGCTTCACTCCCAGGGCCCCTTCCTTGTACACATTGATTCTACGTGACGACGAATTCTAGAAGATCAAAGCAGGACGAGGAAACAGACCCAGAGTGAGGAAGTAGCTTATGAAATATCACACAGCTTGTGAATTGGAGACCCAGGGCTAGAACCCAGGCTTCCTAGCATCAGGCCGGAGCTCTGACTGCTCCACTTGGAAGGATCCCAGGCTTTGGAGACAGAGGGTCCTGGGTTTGAACCTCACTCTAACAGCTGTTCATTTCATAATTACATAAATAAATGTTGTATTTGCCACTGTGGCCAGTGCTTTAGATGAGATATGCTCAGAGCTGTGAGATCTTGGAGGAATTTGACCTTGTCTCAGATCAGAGAAGGTTCTAGAAGGAAATGGCCTGAAGTCTGCAGATGAGGCTGGTTGTTTCCACACCCTGGTCTCTCTCTCTCTCTCTCTCTCTCTCTCTCACTCACTCGCTCGCTCGCTCGCTTGCTCGCTGGTAATTTGCTAAATCTGGCAAAGCAAGAGGAAAGGAAGATTACTCTCCCTAACTATCAATCCTTTGAGTGTTTCACTTCAAGCTGGGCAGCTGTTCTATGGAAGTACTCATCTCTGTCCCTATTCGCTTCTTTGAAAGCTATCACTGATCCTTGGGAAGGGAACAGGCAAAAGCAAAAAAAAAAAAAGTAAATGCAGTGTTAATCATGCTGAAATGTAACGCTCCTCTCTGAACCTTTGGAAGATGAGAAATTATACATGCTGATTTCATCCACTACTTCACTCAGGGGATGACAAGCTGCAATTGAAGAGGCTTGGGCAAGTTAAGTGCTGCAAACCTTGCCCAGGTTCTTAATCCTCTCTCAGAAACCTCCGAGACCAGTTGGTAATTTGGTGGCGTCCTTTCCATTGGCTCCTGGCCCTGCCCAGTCAAAAAAAGATTCATTCCTGCCTAGGATGTGGCCTGTTCTTTGTTGTCTGGGGACCTGAGACTATTAAAAGAAAAGATGGTTAGAAAGGGACTCTGCAAAGAAATAAAAGCAGGCAAGAATGACCTCGTATGCATTACAAATGCCACAGCCCCTCTGACAAAGCTCGCTAGTTACTGGAATGAGAAAAGGAAGGAGGGGGAAAACTAACATTTATTTGGCATTTACTGTGTACTAGGTACCTGTTATTGACTCCTCACATCTCTGTGGGCAGGCGTTGTTATTCCCATTTTGCAGGTGGGGTAACTAGGTTAATTAACGTGCCCAATACAGCGATGATGACGATGATGAGAGCAATTGATATTCATGTGCCAGACGCTATTCTAAGGTCTTGCCACGTGTAACTGATTTAATCCTCACGGTAACCCTGTAGGGTAGGTGCTGGTATGATCTGCATTTTTCAGATGAGGAAAGTAAGGCATGAAAAGGTTGAGAGTATTGCCCTGAGCCAATAAATGGCAGAATTGGCCTAAAAACAGGGAGACTGGCTCCAATCCTGTGCTTTAACCACTAGGATGGAGGTTGGAAAGCAGATCTGATATACTTGAAAAGTCCTTGCCCTTTCAACCACAGCCTCTCACCCCGCTCCTTCATAAGGATATTACTATTATAAATAATATCACAGGTGGCCATTTATTGAGTGCTGAGCATGAGTGGGCGCTGTGCTTGTTGCTTCCCATGGCTGTGTAGTTAATTCTTACCATCTCCCATTGAGGTAGATGGAGACTGAGGCTCAGAGAGGCCACATGTTCTGCCCAAGGTCACACCACTAATAGTGGCTCTGGGCCACGTTCTAAATAGGAGGGGTTCACTTACTGGTTCATTGCATTACAGTCATGGGATCATTCCTGGAAGGTTGATCTGTGGAACGAACAGTGTTTCAACAAACAGTGAGTGTCTGCTCTTGGGTGCTCTGGGTGAGGCTGTGTGCTGAGGGACCAGAGATGGGACCTGCCCCGTAGTTCTGCCCTGGAGGAGCCCCTGGCCTTGGGGCCAAATCCTCCCTCCCCCCACAGACACTGAGGGATGGAAAGGGCAGGACTTTGACTCTCTCAACACCAGGCTGGCTCTCTTTCGACTAAAGAAACAGCAACCTCCACCCGCTTTAGTCAGATCTAGTTACAGCAGGAGACTATATTATTATTGCTATTAATCTGACACAGAGGAGGTATGAAACTCTTGATCCTGAGGAATAAAAGACCTCCCAAAAAGGAAGATCAGTAACCGGCCAAATTGTGGCTATTTGAAGCCTTCAAGGAAGAAGTTGTGTTTTTTGTTTGTTTTTTTGGTCAAAGCAGGCCATTTGAATGTCACACTTTTTCTTTTCTTCCAATAATTTGGATCAAAATGATCGTAAAATTACTCCATTTTAGGTGATTTCAGCAGGCTGTTCACACATTGGATTAGCATAAATAAGTTATTTCCAAAGCCCCAATTCATATATCTAATGAATTACAGATGTGCATCAGGGAAGGTGTGATGTCTATTAACTCCTGGCAGGAGGAATAGATGTTTAAAGGAACCATTTTCTTAGACTCTCTTGGAAAGAGGAAGAAGGAAGGAAGCAGGGAGAGAGAGAGAACAAAAATAATCTTGCACCATCAAGTGCCCTCTTTCTGGCTGACTCATGGGAAGTAGCTGCTTGTAAAGGAACCCTCCAATGGGAGCATCAGGGCTTCTAGCATACACGCGCATATTAAGGTCAGAAGGAAAGAAAGAAAACACCACATTTATTGAGCAGGGATTCCTTTGCAGATGTGCACACATAGATTTGCTCATTTTATCTTCCCAATTTTGCCAAACTAGCTAGAACTCCATCTCGTCGTTGTACAGATAGGAAATGAAGGCCCAAGGCCCAAGGAAAGGCTTGTCTAAGGTGCTTCAACTGATCTGTGTCAGGATAAGGATGTGAACCCAGGTCTGAAAATCCCAAAGTGTTGTTTCTGCCTTTTGTAGTCCTTTTTGTTTTTGCCTGAGCTATGTCAATGATACCTACCTTATTATTATTATTCTCTGATCCAAGCGAGAAGCACATATGGATAAATCTCAGATGAGATTTGTGAGCGGGTGACTAGTCGTTGACTGATCTGTGGGCCTGTGTCTTCTGGCAGAGCTGTGGAATGAATGATAGGGCTTTTCTGAAGAGACTTGTATCATTCATTCATCAACCATCTACCATAATGTGATATCTCTGTGGTTTGATGTATTTCAGCTGCTGGCTACTCTTCCAGGGCCTAGAGATCCCAGGGGGAATAGAACACGTCCCCTGTCCACAAGGAGCTTGCAGTGAATGTGGGGAGACAGGGAGGCTGACAGCTGGGGCACAATACTGTGGAGTAGTGGGGGTGGAGTTAACATCTAACGGCAGGACCAGAAGTAAAAATTGCCTGTAAGTTGGCCAACGGGCACATGAAAAGATGCTCAGTATCCCTAATTATTAGAGAAATGCAAATCAAAACTACAGTGAGGTACCACCTCACACCGGTCAGAATGGCCATCATCAAAAAGTCTACAAACAATAAATGCTGGAGAGGGTGTGGAGAAAAGGGACCCTCCTAGACTGTTGGTGGGAATGTAAATTGGTACGGCCACTATGGAGAACAGTATAAAGTCTCCTTAAAAAACTAAAAATAGAGTTACCATATGATCCTGTAATACCACTCCTGGACATGCATGTAGAGAAAACTCTAATTGGAAAAGGTACATGCACCCCAGTGTTCATAGTGGCACTATTTACAATAGCCAAGACATGGAAGCAATCTAAGTGTCCGTCGGTAAACGAATGGCTAAAGATGTGGTGTGTGTGTGTATATATACGCACATATACACACACACACATACACACACAGTAGAATATTACTCAGCCATAAAAAAGAATGAAATAATGCTATCTGCAGCAACATGGATGGACCTAGAGATTATCATATTAAGTGAAATAAGTCAGACAAAGACAAATATCATAGATATCACTTACATGTAGAATCTAAAAAAATGATCCAAATGAATTTATTTATAAAACAGAAATAGACTCACAGGTATAGAAAACAAACTTATGGTTATCAAAGGGGATATGATGGGGGGAGATAAATTAGGAGTTTGGGATTAACACATACACACTAGTATATATAATACTGGTAAACAACAAGGACCTACTGTATAGCACAGGGACTATACTCAATATCTTGTAATAACTTATAATGGAAAAAAATCTGAAAACCAATATATATGTATATATGTATTATAACTGAATCACTTTGCTATATACTTGAAACTAAAATAACATTGTAAATTAACTATACTTCAATTTATAAAATTGCCTGTATGTTACATTACCCTCGAAAACCCCTTAAATAGCCCTGGAAGCAGAGAGATGATCACACCAAGTGAGGCTTGAGGGAACACTGAATTTACATTCCAGTCATGTCACTCCAAGGCACCCCGTCAGTCCGGGGCATGTGTATGGTGAGCGCCAGGGGCTGGTAGGTTTCTTACAGTATTCAAGTCTTTCTGTCTCGAACAGCCCCTACAACTGTATAGTTGAAGTTGCAAAAGAAATATGCTCCTATGAGGCCCCTCCCCCGTGCAGGGTAGCAAATGCCATGGTAAACTTACTCCCAGGACCCGACCAGCCTGGGCCCTCGTCAAGAAGGTGACATGCAGGGGGCAATCCCTGAGAAGGGTCTTGGAGAATGACTGGAAAACTCTGTACCTCCACGAATGCTGTCCTGAGTCATCAGGGGCGGTCCTGCCACACTGTCAGAGCTGGGGGTGGAGCAGTGGTGGGGAGTCCCAGTGGAAAAAGCACGGTCTGTAACATGGGCACACAGTTGTCTGTTGTGCAGGTTGTTTTAAGGATTAAACAAGAAAAATGTAGAGAGTCTAGTCCTGCTTCCAGTGGCTCTTGAGCCATTGAGTGTGGCAGTCCAAATTAAGATATTCTGTAAGTATAAAATACGCACCAGATTTCAGGGCCTTGGTACCAATTTTTTTAAAAAGATGTACTTCCCAGTAATAATTTTTATGTTGACTACCCATCAAGATGGTAAAATTTTATATATACTGGGTTAAATAAGATCTCTTATTAAATTAATGTCACTTGTTTCCTTTTACTTTCTAAAGGGCGGTTCCTAGAAAATGTTAAATTACTGCTGTGGCTCACATTTTATTTCTCTTGGACAGCTCAGGTGTAGACTAGGATCTGCAAACTACAGCTCAAGGGCCACATCTGGCGCACCACCTGTTTGTGCATGGTCTGTGTAAGGAAAGTTTTTACACTGTAAATGACTGGGGGGAAAAATCAAAAGGAGAATGGTATTTGTGACATGTGTAAATTATATGAAATTCAAATTTTAGCGTCCACAAAGTTCTGTTGGGGCACAGGTATGCTCATTTGTTTCTGTATTGTCTGTGGCTATTTTAGTGCTGCAGGGCTAGAAGTGAGTACTGGTGACAGAGACCGTGGTGCACTCAGGGGCCTGGGAGTCCTGTCTCCCCACCTCCTCACCTTCGCTCACTCTGTTCCCTCTGCCTGCAGTTCCTCATGTGCTCCCCTCCTTCAGAGCAGAGCTCAGTGCCGCCTTCCCTGGAAAGGGATCTTCTTCCTCCATTGGTGCTTCCAACACCGGTAGGTGGTGAGGGAAAGTTCTCAACCTTTTTGTTATGTTAGGTGTTGATTTTTTTTTTCCTTAGGTGTTTTTTTTTTTTTCAAATAAATTTATTTATTTATTTTTGGCTGCGTTGGGTCTTCGTTGCTGCGCGCGGGCTTTCTCTAGTTGTGGCGAGTGAGGGCTACTCTTCATTGCGGTGCGAGGGCTTCTCATTGCGGTGGCTTCCCTTGTTGTGGAGCACGGGCTCTAGGCGCGCAGGCTTCAGTAGTTGTGGCACGTGGGCTCAGTAGTTGTGGCTCACGGGCTCTAGAGCGCTGGCTCGGTAGTTGTGGTGCATGGGCTTAGTTGCTCTGCGGCATGTGGGATCTTCCCGGGCCAGGGCTCGAACCAGTGTCCCCTGCATTGGCAGGTGGATTCTTAACCACTGCACCACCAGGGAAGCCCAGATGTTGATTTTTTAATTGAAGTATAGTTGATTTACAATGTTGTGTTAGTTTCAGGTGTACAGCAAAGTGATTCAGTTTTATATATATGTGTATATATAATATAATACATACATATATGTGTGTGTGTATATATATATTCTTTTTCAGATTCTTTCCATTATATTATAAGATATTGAATATAGTTCCCTGTGCTATAGTCCCCTTGTTGTTTATCTATTCTATATACGGTAGTGTGTATCTGTTAATTCCAAACTCCTCATTTAAGCCCCCCCTTTCCCCTTTAGTAACCATAAGTTTGTTTTCTATGTCTGTGAGGCTATTACTCAATCATTTGAGCCGCAGTTTTCTCATCTGTAAAACGTAGTCCACTGAGTAGTAATAGGAATTAAATAATGTTTAGTGCTGGTCTCTCAGTGAGCACTCAGTAAGTATTATACCTGCCACTGCTGCTGTTATTATTATTGCCGGAATGTATCTTAGAGGATTTAATGCGTTCTGAAAGTGGGCATATCTGACCATGAACTAAAGTAGTTCTCACATGGCTGTGTTCTCTTTGAGGGCCTGCAGTCCGTCCTCTCCCTTCTGTATCCACAGCCTGGACGTGGGAGGGGCTTAGGAATATTTGTGACGCCTATGAGTCTCTCCGTTTCATCCTACACAGCTGGTAGACAAACATACACTCACCTCCTTTCCTTCATCCCCACTGCCGCCACCCTGAAAACCCCTCTCCTGCCGGGTTCCTGTTCCTAAGCGCTCTTCCCCCCACCATCCTTGTCCTCTTAAACCAGTGGTCCACTGCGGTGAATATTTAGCAACTGGCGCTCTGAGGCAGGGGGATCCCTGATTTGAAGTGTTTTCTGATTTCTGTCGTGCAAGTATTCCCACCATGGCTGATTTCCTGCCACCAACACGAGGGGACTGGACATGGAGTTGGGAAGAGATGCACGTGTGGCTCTCTCAAGCTGGGCGAGCTCACTCCAGCTCACCACTGCCTCCAACTCACCATCTACTCCACTGTGCTGTGGTCACCTTTCACAGTGGACGCCCTGCCTAGAGCCCATCAGTGGCTTCCCGCTGAGCTCAAAATAGAGTTCAGAGCCCTCAGCACGTTTTTACCCAATCCCTGCAGCCTCACCAGCCTTATCCCCACCATAGGCTCCCCCGCTGCAGCCCGACTGGGCATCCTCAGGTTCTTCCAATGTACTCTGCTTCTCCAGTGTCACTTCCTCCATGGACCGTCCCAAACCCTCCCAAGATCTGGCTGAACTGCCCATGTTCATCTGCTTGCTTTCTTTCTCTCTTTCTCTCTGTCTCTCTCTCTCTCTCTCCTTCCTTCCTTTCCTTTCCTTTCCTTTCTTTCCTTTCTATTTTTGGCTGGTTGGGTCTTCCTTGCTGCACGCAAGCTTTCTCTAGTTGGAGTGAGTGGGGGCTACTCTTCGTTGCAGTGTGCAGACTTCTCATTGTGGTGGCTTCTCTTGTTGAGGAGCATGGCCTCTAGGTGTGTGGGCTTCAGTAGTTGTGGCACACAGGCTCAGTAGTTGTGGCTCGCAGGCTCTAGAGTGCAGTCTCGGTAGTTGTGGCGCACGGGCTTAGTTGCTCCGCGGCATGTGGGATCTTCCCGGACCAGGGCTTGAACCCGTGTCCCCGGCATTGGCAGGCGGATTCTTAACCACTGCGCCACCAGGGAAGTCCCCCATCTGCTTTCTTGACTTCTCCTATGTCTCTCTGCCCTTGTCACGGACCCAGTAATTGGTTGTTAATACTTGTCTCTCCGCTGGAATATAAACTCCAAAGGGTAGTAGCCGTACTGTTCATCTTTGTGTCCTGGGCCTGTGGCCCAGAGCTTGGCCAAATGAGGTTCTGGAGCAGACGATGGAATTTAGGGAGCATGGTTGGAAGGTGGCAGAGGTCAGCCTCATATGGGTATTTGACTTCTGTCTCTGACAGGATTTTTTTTTTTTTTAACTGCTCAGGATATATTTTATTAGGAGACCACCTGGGGTTGGTTTTCAGACTGTTCCTGGGGGGAAGAAGTAAGACAGTCACAACTTTCAACCACACCTTCTGAGCAAAATCTTCTTTGGGGCAAAGAACCTGTCTTGAAGCACACTTGGCCTATTACACATCCAGTATCTAACCAATATAACATTTTTTTAACCACTTTATTGAGATATGATTAACATTCAAAAAGCTGTAGGTAATTAATATATACAACTTGATGTGTTTGGAGATAAGTATAGACTGATGAAACCATCATCGTTATCAGTGCCATCAACTGATCCATCAGCCCTGGAAGTTTCCTCCCATCTGGCAGGATTTAAATACCCAGGGTCCTGTTTGCTTTAAAATCTCATGACTTCAAAACCTTCCCGATACAAAGAACCTGGAATCATTCATAACGTAATTGCTGCTGGGAGCTCTGAAGCTGGCTAACTCATTAGGGGGCAGTGGTGAGCCCGAGAAGGAAGGAGGGCCAATGGGCTGGGTTTTTACTTCATCAAAGACCCTGCAGACACCTTATCCCAATCTTTGGGAAGAGAGTTGGCACAAGAGAAAGGTGCTTACCTACAGTCTAATGGGTATTTGGGGCAGATGTGATGCTTATCCTCCCAGCCTAAAGCCTCTTGATGCTGCAATTTTCAGTGCCAGGAGTTGAAAAACAATTTGTTATTCATACTTTGCTACGTCTTTGTAATTACATATGTCTTCCGGAAAGTCTGGATGGCAATCCCATGTTTATCCCACAGTCAAAGCCATTGTGGATTATCAGCTGAATACCTCATTAGGAAGATTTGGAAACATGTCTCCCAAAGGTTTTTGTTTTCCTTTTAAAGATAACTAAATTTTAAAGAAAAAGCAATGTATCTGTTGTATTGTACATGTCTCCAGCTGAGCGGTTTTAACTATTCCTATTATATCCACTTGAGAAGAGAGAATTTATAAGGTGGTAAATTATACAGACTGATTTTTAACGCAGATATTGGATAATATATAGAAGAGAGGCCCACTGGCCTGAGAGTCAGACTGGCCTGGGGTAAAGCCTTCACTCTGGGATTTACAGCTGTGTGACTATGGGCCTCCGTGTGATCTGAGCCTCAGCTTCCTTATCTGTAAAACTGGGATTCTAATACCTTGAGGAAGTGGTTGCTGGATTAAATGAGATAGTGCAGTGCCTGGCAAGTGACAGATGTTTAATAAGTGCTCATTATTTTTGTTGTCACTGTTAGTATGACCATGTTAATGATCATGTTAATATGATCATTCATTGCCCACCAGTAAATTTCCCTCATTCATATTTTTAACATATCTTTTCCACACCTGTGAGGATTTTAGTTAGATACATATGACTCTTGACATCACTCTTGATGGAGATAACTAGGAAAAAAAAGTTTCAGACATGGGCAGGGAATAAATAAGATCGATGAGGCAGCAAGAGGAGAAAGTTGGAGGGAGGAGCTCTGCCCCATACCTCCAATGTCTTATCATCTATGTGGGACCGATAGAGGAGCTGAATGTAAGGAAGGTGACCAGGTTCTGACGTGCCCAGTCAAGTACGTATGATCCATGGGTTCAAGGACCGCGTCTGTCCCATTCACTGCTTTATCCCCACTGTCCAGCAAGTGTACCATCTGGCCCGTGTAGATGTGCATCATGTGTGCGTTTAGTGACTAGTTTCCAGAACCAAAGTTAAGATTACACAATAGCCTTCTGTTTTGTGGACAGTGTGTGAAAAACACCCCCTCAAGCCAAGTCAAGTAGGTAAAATAAGGGTTCCCCAGAGGATGTTTCCATCTCAATCAGTGAAGTGACCTTTCATCTCTGGGAACGCAATGGAATTCGGACAGTGGGAGCCAGCGGCTCCAGGTGAAAACTTCACATTCGTTAAGATGAAGGACCAGATCTGGAAAAAATTCCTCTGACTAATGTACTACTTTCAACTAAGCCAACAAAGTCACAGGCATCTCACTGATCTCATCCTCATACCTGCTTTGGGAGATAAGGGTTTGAGCCCCCTTTTTCAGATGAAGAAATGTGAATTTCAGGGATAATTCAGAGACAGCTGAGTTTCAGAGACAAACTCTCCCAAAGCCACACAGCTAGGAAGTGTCAGAGCCCCAGTCAAACTCAAGTCCGTCAAATTCCAAAATCCAAGTTCCAAAATCCACAGTTATTACATCAGAAGTTGCCTTCTGACAAAGTGTTACATTTGCCAAATTCACATTTTTTTTACCTTCAGGTTGGGGACAGAAAGCTTCACATCAGGATGAGTGCCAAACTCAGATATTGCAAAGGATCAGGCAGGTGGGGCAGTTGGGCTGGGTAGGGACTATGGCAGTGGAGAATCCATGGTGGCCCTTCTAAAGGGGTCAGCTGCCATTCAGCTCCAGCTCATTGCGGCAAAAAGGGAATGCTGATATTCTGTCACCACACCTTTTATTGTTCCAAGAGAACCTGGAAATCCAGATTTTTATGTGAAATGTTAGGATTTTAATTTATTGTCGATTAACTAAATTTAAAGAAAGAAAAAAAGCAACAACTTTGCAGACCAATAATACTGGCAGGGCTGCATTCCAAGAGGCAATGTGCTGAATCTAGCAGTATTGGCCTTGCTCACATTTTAGAACGCTGCCCTGGGAATGTTGTTTAACAAGACAACGGGCCACACAAAGAAATCAGTCTAATAGTAACGGCTAAAGCTTGTTGACTGTTGAGGATGTGCCGGCACTTTACCTCTGTTATTTTATTGAATATCCCAGCACTCCAGTGGGCTCTTATTATCCTTCTCTTTCCGGCGAGAGAGCAGGATTGGAGATGCTGAGACTTACCTAGGGTCACAGAGTTATGAAATAGCAGAGCAGGGCTTGAACCCCGATCTGCCTTGCTTCTAAATTTGTGCTTTTTACTCGTTGCACTCCCACAGACTCCAGAAATACGGAAAAGCTGCCCCAGACATTTCTTTGTTTGGTGTCCAT
This sequence comes from Aethalodelphis obliquidens, assembly GCF_003676395.1. Lineage (NCBI taxonomy): Eukaryota > Metazoa > Chordata > Mammalia > Artiodactyla > Delphinidae > Aethalodelphis > Aethalodelphis obliquidens. The sequence goes on along the minus strand of NW_020837994.1, from coordinate 6,152,354 downwards.
TGTTTCCCGGGATTGGATGTCCAACAGTGTGGGAACTTGTTCTGGAAATGAACACCTTGCCTAGAAAAGCATCAGTCTTCCAAGTAAAGTGCTTTGTACGTCGTATTCAGTTTTGCTCCATTATAGTTTGGGTCCACGAGGGATAGATTGCAGTTCATGTCTTCCTGCTGATTAGAGCATCCTATTTATGTGTATGTGGTACCAATTAGATGGTGTGCTTTGCGGAATTAGCTCCCTGATGAACAGGTATTATTTCCCCCTCTGCTGACATGCAGCAGCTGTCTGTACTCGTGTCTAAGCCTCTGCACTAAAAACTGGGCTGCTGGGGAAAACAGTGCAAAACTCAGCAGTTACGAGTCTTGACTTCAAGTTCAAAGCTGTGTGAGACCAGGCCCTACTGATTGTGTCTCCTTTGCTACTGCTTAGGGGAACCCGGATAAGCCATATAATCAGTCTGGGTTTCAGTTTCTTTATCTGTTAAATGGGAATGATCCTTCTTCCTAACAGGATGCAGGGATCTGGTCCAGAAAGTCTCTTGAGATACATCTGTTTTTGCCCCAACTCCGATGATTCTTTAAGTCTCTGAATGTGGGCTAAGTATTGAGGAACTCAGGGCCTAGTTTTTAGACTTGGCTTATAAGTAAGTAAGCATCTGCCCAGTGTGTGTGGTACAGGTTTTACTTTTGTATGTGGCTGGCTAGTGGTCCTGACACTGTTTATTGAAGAGTGTGTTCTTTCCCCCTCATTCATTGAATTGCCCCTTCCAGCATATATCATATCGCACATATGCAAGGCCTCTGATCCTCTCCTATTGACCTATTTATCTCCTCATCTATACCACACTTTTGAAGGAGCATAGCTTGATATCTGGAGGAGCAACTGCCCCGTCTTTATTCTTATTTTACAAAGTAGTCCATGTATTTCTCTGCAGGAAATAGATGGCACATTCAAATAGGGTGACTGAGGAGGGTTTAATGAATGGTCTATTTATAGAGGTGTGGGCAAGGACAGGGCCCCCCGTAGGTGATGGTGAAGTTCCCAGCAGATGGCAACAGTGGGGAGCTGTTATCACCCTGGGCCTAGAGGGGGAGGGGAGGGTACAAGGACTGGAACCCAGAGAAAATAGCTCCGTGGATGGGGATGTATGGAAGGGTTTGAAGAGATGATAGCATCGTTTGGCTTCAGACTTAAAAGATTTCACTCTGACATTGTTGTGGGGGTGGGAACTAGCCCAGCAGAGGCTTGAGGCTTGGTGAAAATGAGCACTCTAAACTCCTAAATCTGATACAAGTGACATTTTACTGCAATAAACGCAAAGGATCCTTCTACAGCTGAAGACACCAGGTGAGTCTGGGAGATGATCGTTGAGTTCAGCTTCTCAGGCTTCCCCAAATTCCTCACGGTGGTGGCACTAATGTTACGCCTCTCAGATCTTAGGTCTGCACCCACGTGACTCCAAAAGTCTAACGCTGTTGCCTTCAACGTCATCTGGACCTGACATCTAGGTTCTGCCATCTGTGCCCCCAGTGCCATCTTGCCACATTGTCACAGTTGCCTGATAATTGCTAGGCATCATGCCTGTACCGTCTCATGCAGCTCTGTATGTCATGTGACCAGCCTGTGGTGTGCCCAGTAGTTTGGTCTGCTGCGGGTACTGGGCAGGGCAGGCCTGGCGAATGCTACCACTCAACAGGGGTGGTTTCCACCTTTCAGCAAGGTGAGGCTTTACAGGAAGAAGAGGTCACCTGGGGACAGGTCTTAGTTCATTTCGGGACACAGTGGAGTTGAGATTCCTATAATACATTGTGCAATGTAGGTGTGAGGTTTGGATTTAAGAAATTCCCCTTCTCACTTTAAGATATCTCATAAATAATGAAAAGGTCTCATTGCTAGCCCATTCATTCATAAAAATGACCCTTAAAGTCTTAAGAGAATTGGGTCTTGAGATGGCTAAATATCTGACAGTTCGTCTAGCCACTCAAATCCCGAACAGAGGTATTTAACTTGATCATTGGAATTGGAATTTGCTTCTGTAGTTGGTTTTGCACAGTCCTGCGTGCTCTGTGGTAGTTCCATTGGATGCAAACCTGGCCGAAGACAGATTCCTACTCCAGCTGCAAAGGGAGAGGTTCTTTGTGTGGGCAGAATCGACATGCTGCTCTGAAGTGGGGAAAAATGCCAATCTGCCTTTACACTTCATATGTAGATCCTTTCTTTCTGACCTGTGACATCAGTTATTGCAATTTTAGGGGAAACATTTTTTTTTAACATCTTTATTGGAGTATAATTGCTTTACAATGGTGTGTTAGTTTCTGCTTTATAACAAAGTGAATCAGTTATACATATACCTATGTTCCCATATCTCTTCCCTCTTGCATCTCCCTCCCTCTCATCCTCCCTATCCCACCCCTCTAGGGGGTCACGAAGCACCGAGCTGATCTCCCTTAGGGGAAACATTTTAAAACTTACAAATTGTACCAGGATTTTGTGAGATCACTTCAACCAGGCATTCACTGTAGGCCCAGCCCAGTATGAAAAACTGGGACTCAGGAATGGCAAGATGTAACTCTGCCTTCCTGGAGTCAACAGAGATGTCAGACACATAAATGAACGATAATATGGCAGAATAAATACCATCATCAAACCGTGCAGAGTACTGTGGGGACCCACTGAGGTAGAGGCTGTGGGTCTGTAACGAAGAACTTGAAAACAGGAAGAATGTTTTTGTGTTTGGATAAACTTCACAATGATAGTGTCTATCTAAATGAGGAGGTAGAGGAAGGTTAAAAATAATTTTTAACTACTTTCCTTTTCTCCACCCTCCCCCACCCGCAGGACCTCAGCACTTCCCAGCAGACTTGTCCCATTTACTTTTATATGATAATTTTTGTTTTTGTTTCGTTTTGCTTTTATTATAGAAAATTTCAAACTTATGCAAAACTGAAAGCTCCTGTAATAACCCCCATGTACTCGCCACCCAGCATCAACAATTATCAGTACCTGGCCATTGGATTGCTTTGAGTCAAAATCCCAGACATCATATTATTTCATCTGTAAATACTTCAGTTGCATACCTCTAGAAAATTAAGATTTCCTCACCTGAAAGAAAGCCCTAAAACATTGATCATGGGTAGCTTATTGCCAATAGATCCTTAATAGCCACAGCTATCCGGTCAATATACCAGGTTCCATGATTGTTTTTTTAAAGTTTCACAACCAGTTATTTTTAATAATACATTTATTTTTATGTCAAGAAAGAAGAAATGTCTTTTTATTATTTAAAAAAGTGGCTTGTGAAAATGCATAAATATACAATGAAAGATAAAGTTTTTTTTTCATTTTTACTATATTACCATCAGTATCTGGCACAGTGCCTGACCCATAGTATTTATTGAATGAAAGGAGGGAAGGAGGGATATAGGAAGTTGGTAAGTTAGGACAGAAAGTAGGGAGGAACGAAGGAAGGAAGGAAATAAAGGGAAGGGGAGGGAAGGAAAGGAAAGGAGGAAGGAAGACACTTCCTAGCCTCACTGCCCACATCAATTTTTGAATGCAACGTCTTACAAATGCATAATTTGGAACTCTTGTGATCATACTGCGTGTAGGTATCCTACTTTTTACATGTGGTGACCTAAACGTTTTTCACTGGGCCCATGAGTGATTGACATATATCCCATCCTGGGAGTCCCTAGGCCTGACAGTAACCTCTTCTGCATCGGGCGAGAGCTCCCTGGGGAGAGACCTTCACCTCACAGGCTGCCCAGGCCTCTGAGCAATGTGATTGAATGTTGGCATTCACACAGCTGGCACTGTGCTGAAGTTCATTTTAAAAATATCATTTAATTCCTGAAATTGTCAACGCCGTGTTGCAGGGGGGCAGTTTGCTAAGTGAATGAAGAGCTAATAATTCTAAGGCATTTTGGAGGATTCTTCATCTAGCAGGACTGCTGTGATTATAGCCCTGATTCTACCAGAGCCCAGAAGCCTTTAGGATGGGAGCGCTGTAAAGGAGTGATCTGGTAGCCTCAGATCATGGCAGATCAGGCTCTGGGCCTGGTAATTACTGTGTTAACATCAATGGGGAAACATTTCCATTCCATTTAGTCTGTTTCCATCTCTCAGTTAACCTAATGCACAGTGGTACAGGAGCTATTTTGATGTTCCAGGAATCGAATGTTTGTTCTTGTGGTATGTCTTACAGTGCTTATTTACCTATAAACACACACCCCTCTTGGACACATTAAACTCCGGTAGTTGTTGGTAGGAGTGAGTGAGATAATTTCGGGGTTATCAACCCCAGGCGTAAATTTGACCCCAAAAATGTCATCAGTTACACTCATTTCCTCCCTTTTTTTCTTTTGGGAGGGTGGGAGAACTTGGTGTAAAGTGATTGTTTCTAGAATGATTTCATACCTGCTGTACCGTGGACAGCATTTTGTGATTATGCTGTATCGGTAGTCACTTGGCTGTTCAAAATGTCCCCCTTATACACGCTACAGGAAGTGCCAAGACAGTGGGTTACCGTCAGGGTGGTCAAGAACGAGAATGATCGAGTCAATACGTCTGCAAGATCCTGGGTCCTCATAGTACAGAACGCAAGTCCTTGTGCCCGACACACAGTGAGGCCAAACGAGACCAATACATCGGAGTTTGGAGCAGAGAAAGGTTTATTGCAGGGCCGTGCAAGGAGACACGTGGCTCATGCCTTAAAAACCCTGAACTCCCCGAAAGCTTTCAGCAAAGCCCTTTTATGGGAAGGGTGAGGGGGGCATGAGGTTCGTTTGCCAGCTTCTTGGTGTCAGATCCTTTGTTCTTGAAGTCAGGTCATGATGTTCCTGTAAACCTCCACCAAAACAAATGTTATTCTCTGCTCTGAGAAGAAAGGGCCAGGTCCCAAGGCTCACCTTTCGCCCTCCGAGGTCCAGGCCCTGGCTAAGAGGAGGGGGTCCCTGCACCGCCTGTTACCCTGCCCGGGAGCGTTAGTCCAGCACCCAGTCTGGGTCCTCTTGCCACTGCCCAGGCCCAGCTGAGGAGGCAGATCTCAGGTAGCAGTGCCCTCAGGGTCCGGTCCCCAGACCCCACCCAGCCACCATCACTGAGGGAGCCAGGCGCCCAGGACCCGGCCGGCCCACAGGCTCCTCAGGCCACCAGGCTGGTCCCGCAGACGGTGACCCAAGGAGCCGCTGCTACCACTAGGTCGTAGAGATGGGGATCGGGGAGGAGGTTTGCTGCTGCTTCAAGGCCTGGGCCTGGCCAGTGGAGGCCGCGGCGAGGGCTCTGGAGCTCTGCAGGACACAGCCCCTAGCCTGTCCCCCGTGGCCCCCAGTTCACTCGCCAGCCTGAGCCTGGAGGGCCTGGGGGACACCAGGGAGAAGGCCACGATCCGCCCTCTCACAGCACTGTCTGCAGCGAGGACCACTGGGAGATGGACCATTGGTGGAGCGGGTCTCGCGCTAACGGTCTCGCGCTGACTGCTGCCCCGTCACACTCATAGCTGGGTTGAGCTGGGACACTAAGTGGAGTGGAGGACATCTCCAGGTGATATTTAAGATGGCCTCAACCTGTGCCCTGGGGACTGGTTGGGGATTGCCTCCCCCATCCCCTGGCAGGCTGTGTGCCTCGCCTGTGCATCTCTACCAACAGGGCCGTCTCTGAAGTCAGTCTGATGTCAGAGCTGGCCATGAAAGTGGCCTCAGAACAGAGGGAGAGATATCCTGAGCTAAGTCTGCAATACGTGTACCTTTGGAGACTCTTAAGAGAGCGTGTAGCATTCGAGGGCGTGCCATTTCTTTGGAAACTTCTAGGTTAAGAGACTATAGCCCTTAGCCAAGGCATATGTCAGTTACTGCCTTGTTTAGTGGGACCTTTTGAAGAGGGCTGCCTGTGGTCACTTGCTGAAGCTTCTCCCACCATGTGTAACCAGCACCTCATCTGCTCTGTCTTCTGGCCTGCTGGGGTGTGGTGGGGAGGGGAGAGAGAGGAGAGGAGAGGAGAGGCGAGTCCGGTCCCTGCCTGGGACCCAGGGCAGCTTTGTCTGTAAAATGAGGATAATGCCTGACTCCTAGTGGCTTTGCGATGTCACAGAAGAAGTCTCTCTTCCTGGGATACAGTAGTAGGATCGAAAAAAGAGAGAGCTCTCATTGTCTCATCATATCCATTATGAGTATATAGTATGCACATGGTTGCCGAGAGCAAGCACCAAATCATGAAACAAAAGACCAAAGGGGAAAAAAAGGTATTGTTCTATTAGATACAAAAATGAGTTATACAGCAGCAAGTAACACAGCAGCGTAAAGCAATTACACTCCAATAAAGGTGTTAAAAAAAAAAAAAGAATAGGAATGGTTCTGCAGGTTAGTTCCTTACCCAATACGATAACACTTCCGTCATTGCGGACTAACAGTGGTGATGCTGGCAGTGACCTTGATTCATTTGTGATCATCACTTCACTGTTTGCAAAGCCCTTTCGTATCTATTATCTTCCTTGATCCCCCTAATGACCCCATTACACAGATATTACGGGCTTATTATTTCCATCTGATAGAGGAGAAAACTAAAGCTCAGAGGGCTTAGGTGGCTTAGCTCGGGTCAAATAGTGAGAAGAGTCAGACTGGGAGCCTGAGCAGTCCCAGAAGTGGTGCTTCTCTTCCAGTGTGCTGTCATGCAGTCCAGTGTGGTAGTGGTGGTGACAGTGGCAACAGGGATAACCACCGTGCTTTTATTGCGGACTCTGCACCAGACACTTGGACACTTATTTCACATGCATTTGCTTGTTTGGTCCGTACAGCAACCCCAGGGGTAGATACAAGTATTACCCCTCTTAGTAGATGAAGAGCTTGAGGTTGGAGAAGGTGGTCATGTCACTTGCCTAAGGTGACCCAACTAGTTAGGGGGACTTGAATCCCAGCCTCCAGAGCTCCCTTATTATTGCTACCCACGCTCTTGCAGGAGAAGTTTAAATACAGGAGGGAGAGTTCTCTTTCCTCTCCTTGGATCCGTGTCTAGATGTAAGGCTGACAGGCACCACACCTTGCACTTATCTTGCCCAGATGCCCATGACCACTGATGAGACCCACCACCGGGGAACACCCTATGTGGGTGCCCATGGGGACCTCCAAAGCTAGCTGTAGATCTAAGGAATAGGAGAGGTTCTGTCACGCTTGGGCCCCTCAGACCTCTGAGGGTAGAAAATGCTTTTTTATTTTTTCCCTGCAAGTTTTTGACTCTGGCTGCTAAAAGGACCAGAGTAATTTTCATTTCTCATCTTGACAAACACTCAGTTGTGTAAATTTCTTCTGCTGCGGCCCCGTGATCGATCACTCTTCTCTCAGAGAGCTCAGGTTTGAGCCAAAGCTCTGATTTATAGCCAGCGAGCCCTGTGACTTTGGCTAAGGCACTTACGGTTCTAGGACTTGGTTTTTCTTCTCTGTAAAATGGGAGAATATGACATGTATCTCACCTTCCTTATATGATTGGGTTTTACACTTTTAGGAAATTTTTTATTTTCTGTGTGCTTTACTTTTTATTTTTAAATCTCATATTATTTTACATTTATGCTATAAATTATTATTATTATTATTATTTTGCGGTACACGGGCCTCTCACTGTTGTGGCCTCTCCTGTTGCGGAGCACAGGCTCTGGACACGCAGGCTCAGCGGCCATGGCTCACGGGCCCATCTGCTCCGCGGCATGTGGGATCCTCCCGGGCTGGGGCACGAACCCGTGTCCCCTGCATTGGCAGGCAGACTCTCAACCACTGCGCCACCAGGGAAGCCCTATAAATTATTTTTAACAGCATTATGGAGATATCATTGGCATAAAAATTGTATACATTTAAGGTATATAACTTGATGCTTTGGTATACACATACGTTATGAAATGATCACTACATCAAGCTAATTAACAGATCCACCACCTCTCTATGGTTACCATTGTGTGTGTGTGTGTGTGTGTGTGTGTGTGTGTGTGTGTGTGTGTGT
>NW_020837994.1:6111801-6144364 GCF_003676395.1 Aethalodelphis obliquidens | reverse complement strand
GTGTGTGTGTGTGTGTGTGTGTGTGTGTGTGTGTGTGTGTGTGTGTGGTGAGAAGAGTTAAGATCTATCCTCTTAACAAATTAAAAGTATACAACACAGTATTATTAAATATCATCACCTCGTGATTTTTGTGAGGATCAAATAAAATCATATACATGGAAATTCTTTGTAACTCACCAATACTCTACACAGATAGAATATTATTTTCTTCTTGTCAGATTATTTTTAGAACAGACTTAAACCTTTTGGACCTCAGATTCTTTTTGCTTTGCTTTTTGTGTTTTTGTGCATTTCACATTGAGATTATCATGTATCCTCGAGACAGAATGAGATCAGAAAAGGGACAGATTTTGTCCTGGTTTTCTCCTCTGAAGCTCCTGTAAATCAGGGCCCTTTCAGACACAGAAACACAAGTATTTGGAGGCAGGCCACTGTGTCACCACTAATTCTTCTTCTTCTAAGTAAAATACCGCTGGCATCTTCAAACACTCAGATTAATGGTATAAGCTTTGAAGCACACAGAGCTGGGCTTGCTTTCCTTGGCTTTGTGTGGCTTTGACTTCACTGAGCCTCCGCATCCTCCCTGTTACATGGCACAGAGTTCTTCCAAGAATCAGAGACGAAATAATATGAACTTGCCACAGAGCGCCACTCACTAAGCGAGGGCTTCCCTCACCTTCCTTCGAGAGTCCCTGGGATGCATTTATCACGGTGCAGTTTGTCAACCAGCCCTGCCTCCCCTGCACTTCTGTGTCTCCTGGAAGCAGCATCTGCTAAAATGATGCTGGTAACACAAAGGTGCTATTTGATGAACGCTTCCTGTGTGACAAGCAGGGTAAAGTGCTGTTACGTAACGTTTTAAAAAAACTTAATTCTCAGCCTGGGAGATCGTTATTACAAACCCATTTTATCAGTGGAAAAGCCGAGGTCACAGAAAACAACACGCCCTGGATTTAGCCTCTGTGAACGCAAAGCATGAACCCATGTTGTATCCTGGGGGTCAGCAAGCTTCTTCTGTAAAGACCTTGATCGCAAATGTTTTAGGTTTTGCAGGTCACACAGTTTCTGTCACAACTGCTGGACTCTGCCTTGTAGAGGAAAGCAGCCGTAGAGGATGTGTAAACAAATGGGTGTGGCTGTGTGCCAATAAAACTTTATTCACAAAAGCCCGTGGGCCGGAGTTTGGCAACCCCTGGTGTAAGCCACTGCACTACGCTGTCTTCTCATTTCCCCCTCTTTTTCCTTCTTTTATTTTAATTGCACGTCTCTGGCTGGTGGGTCATGTGTATTTACTTTGTAGCTTTTCTTGGCACTAGGTACATAACCTATAAGCTATTTTTACAGTGTTTCAGATTTACCTGATTGATTATAAGTGTTTTTCAGGTACCAGGTGATAGGTCAGACTCATTTATAAACCATGATGCATTAGAGATCGTCACAGCTCCAGGATGGCGTTGTTTATGGAGTGACAGATGAGGCTTAGGAAGTCTAAGCAGTGTCTGATGTGTCAGGTTTAAGGCGAAGATTAGTTTTTCCCTGACAGCCACATTGAGAGCCAGTCCAGAAATGAGATTGCTTAGGTCAGAAAACCTTCCTGGGCTTGGTCGTCTGAGTGAAGATGCTCCCTCTCTACGAATCATCACCAGGAGTTTTCCCTGTACACTCGGTTTTATCAGATGGGTTTGAAGAGAAGGAAAATCCCCAGAGAAAACAAGTTTAAACTACAGATGGTCCACTTATGGTGGTTCAACTTAGGATGGTTTGACTTTATGATGGTGCGAAAGTGATACATAATTCAGTGTACTTTGCATTTTGAATTTTGATCTTTTCCCGGGTGGGTGATGAGCCGTACGTTGCTCTCTGTTGATGCTGGGCAACGGCAGCCACAGCCCCCAGACAGCCACGCGATCACGAGGGTAAACAACCGATACACTTACAGCCTTCCTGTTTTTCACTTTCAGTACAGTAGTCGACAAATTACATGAGATAGTCAACCTTTTATTATAAAATAGGCTCTGTGCTAGATCATTTTGCCCAACTGTAGGCTAATGTAAGTGTTCTGAGCACGTTTAAGGTAGGTGAGGCTAAGCTGCGGTGTTTGGTAGGCTAGGTGTGTTAAATACATGTTCGACTTATATATTTTCAACTTACAATGGGTTTATTGGGACATAACCCCATCGTAAGTCGAGAAAGATCTGTAAACTACACTCGATTGAAGCTCAAGGTCATGAGACGTCAGAGATGATCTGGTCCAGGGAGGGAGATGCCTGGTGTTCATAATGTTTCCTCTCCCTCTTCTGCCTGCGGTGGGCATTGCTCCTCTGTGCCTCTGTGCTGGCTAATCCTTGTTTTCCTCTCCCATTAGGTAAAAGTATTTAGGGTCCAAAGAGCTCCATGTCCTTTCCCCCTCACAGACCTCTAACTCACAGACAGGTTTACCCCAGTATTCAGGACTGATCTTGTCCATCCGTCACCAGCCTGGTCAGAGGGGGTACCAAGTGGCCTGGGTCCCTCCATCATTTTTTCTGTCCCCACCTCATTCTCTGGTCCACCTCTCTTCCCTTGCCTTTTTATTGTCTACTTCTTTAGTGAGAACTTGGGCCTGGTGCATAGTAAATGCTCAAAAACCTTAATTTGTTGTGCGTCTATTTTTATGTCTGTCTCCTACGGTTTGCCTCTCTCCCTCTCTCTCTCTCTCCCTCCCTCTCTTTGTTCTTTCTTCCCTTCCTGCTTGTCTCTCTCCTTTTCTTTCCCTTGGAGTAAACTCACAGAGGCCAGACAGGGAGTCTGCTGTGGGACTACACAGCAGGCTGGCGGAGAGAGCCAAGGCGGATTCCCCCCACCCTCTCTGCCTGGAATGCCCGCACCCCTGATCTTCCGTGGGGACTGTGCACATCCTTCTGTCAGCCACTCACACAAATCAATTAGCTGCAGGCAGTCACGCTCTGTGGCTTCTTCTGTTCCCACAGCCGTCACCCGGGCAGTGGTGTAAAGCGCCCCTCTAGAGAGAGGAGGCCTATTGGATGGAGGTTGGGTGTGACTGAGGCAGAGGAGACAGGAGGGAGGAGGGCTCCCTCGGTGCTCTGGGAGCCCGGGGGGCTCTGTGGCCCTGGAGAGTTGTGGTCTCACCCCTGGTACACATGACTGCCGCTGATCGTGTCTGGTTTGGGAATTCAACTAAAACCAACTGCCTGTTGGCATTCGGGGTCACCCCCCGCCCACCCCCCCCCATACGCCTCTCCTTTCTGCCCCTCAGTGCTTTCTGTTCCTCCAAGCACGGCTCCTTCCAGCCTCCTAACTCATCCCGGCAGCAGCAGGGATGGGAAAGAGGGTGAGAAATTGACATCGTCTGGAGACATTCTGGAGCAGGTCTCCCCAGGATTCAGTGCCAGCTGGATTACTTTTTATTAGGCATCTGCTTTGTGGCACATATTTTTCCTGGAATCTTTATTCACATGGTCTCATTTCATTTTATGAAATAGGTAGTATTACCTTGAGTTTACAGATGTAAAGACTGAGGTTTCATTTGGATTTGAGGAGTGGGGAAAGAAGAGGAACTACAAGGTTTCACTTCATTCCCATGGCACTAGTGCAGGGTCATCATCTCAGCTCCAAGCAAGGCTTGTTGGACCTTTTTTTCCCCTTAATGTCAAGCTTTATTGAAGTATAATTTACATATAATAAAGTACCATTGGATTAGTTCTGACAAATGCACAGAGTCCTGGAACCATCACCACAGCGTAGATAAAATATTTTCATCACTGGCTCCAAGCAAGGCTTGCTGAGCTGGGGAGGATCCTGCCATCAACAGAAAAAAAGGGATATCGGAGGAGAAATAGGCTTGGTGTGGGGAAGGTGATTGGTCTAGATATTTATTTATTCAACAGATATTTATCAGCCACCTTTTGTATGACTGGCACTGTCCCATTGGGCTATTTGGATATGGACTAAGCAAATCAGACAGAAATCCCTGTCCTCATGGCGCTTGCGTTCTAGTAAGGGGAGACAGACAGTAAGCAAAATAGATGAGTAAATGATACCATATAGGAGAAGGTGATAAATGACAGGGAGAAGAAGCTGGGAATAGGAACGTTGAGATGGGGATGGACTGGAGGCCGCAAATCAAAATAGAGATTTGGGGCTTCCCCGGTGGCGCAGTGGTCGAGAGTCCGCCTGCCGATGCAGGGGACACGGGTTCGTGCCCAGGTCCGGGAAGATCCCACATGCCGCGGAGCGGCTGGGCCCCTGAGCCATGGCCGCTGAGCCTGCGCGTCTGGAGCCTGTGCTCCGCAGCGGGAGAGGGCACAACAGTGAGAGGCCCGCGTACCGCAAAAAAAAAAAAAAAAAAAAAAGATTTGGACAAAGACTCAGAGGAGGTAAGAGAGCAAGTCCTGTGAATACCTGTAGGAAGAACATTCCAGGCAGAATAGCAAGTACAGTTGACCCTTGAACAACGTGGGTTTGAACTGTGTGGGTCCACTTACACATAGATCTTTTTCAGCAGTAAGTATTAATACTACAGTATGATGTGGCCCGTGGTTGGTTGAATCTGCAGATACAGAGGAACCTGGGACACAGGGGGCCAACTGTAAGTTCCATGTGACTCAGCCTCAGCGTTGTTCAAGGGTCAAGTGTATAACAGCCCTGAGGTGGGCCCACGCCCAGTGCATGGGAAGCAGAATGAGGAGGTGAGTGTGACTGAGGGAAGGAAGGGAAGGGGAGAGTAGTAAGAGGGAAGTAAGGTCCTAGATGTGAGATGGGGGCAGATCCCGTAGAGTCTTGGAGGCTAACATAGGATTTAGCTTTTCCTCTGAATGATTTGGGCACCGCTGGAGGGTTCTGAACAGAGGAGTGGCATGACTGATACAAGTTTTAACAGGATTGCTGCTGAGTGGACGACATGCTGAAAGTGTGTGCTGGTCACAGGCAAGGGGAGAAGCAGAAGTTAGGAGGCTGGAATGGTATTCCAGGCAAGGGGCCATGGTGTGGAGAAGGGGGCCAGCTGTAGAGGTGCCCGGGTGGTAGAGACTGTGCAGGTGATCCCTCGCAGTGAGCAACCTGGAGTCAGCACGTAATTCACATTTGTTGATTAAAGAGGGGAAAATCCGGGAGACTGGAGAGCTTTTTCTTAGTGTGTGCTGGAGAGGCAGCCCCATTCTGAAGGGCCTGGAGTAGACATGTCCTTTGTAATGCAACTCACAGTTACATGTGAACTTGTCTTATATTCCTCTCTAGCCTGGAAGCTCCCTGAGTGCAGGGACCACGTGCTTCATCTCTTTAGCCCCAACGCCCAGCCTAGGGTCCAGTGCACAGTGCTAGTGGGTGGTGAGACCAGATGGGACACAAGTGCTTGATCTCCTTGCAGACTGAGTTTACCTTGTCCCTGCATCTGGCTTCCTGGATCCAGACCTGAGTCTTTGCATTGTCACAGGACTGGATGGACAGAATATGAATTCTCGTCCCAGTCTACCATCTACCTGCACTGTGAGTCTGGGCCATGTTTCTATATCTATAAACTGAGGGTCAGTCATTTATCCAGCAATGTGAATAATCCCTGCCCAGAACGTATCTCAGAGAAAGCTTTCCTGGCTACTCGAAACAATTCCCTCTCTCTTCCCTCCTCCAGCTTTATGTTTTTCATAACATTTGCCAGTATTTCTGTATTACATATTTATTTATTTACTTATATATTGTCTGTCTCTCCTGCTAGAGCAGAAACCCCATGAAGGCAGAGGGTTTTGTCTGCTTGTTCACTGCTAAACCCCTGGCACCAAAACAGTGCCTGGTACATGGAAGGGGCTAAATTTGTATTTATGAATAAATGGATGAATAGATGGATGAATGGATGAATGATTCTAGAGGCTTAGCCCAACAATCTGGGGAAACATGCTTTGCAAACCATAAAGGGCAAAACCAATGGAAGGTGTTGGGCTATTATTATAAATGTGCTTCACACTCTAGGGTAGCCCTGATGCCACCCACAGCATTTTTCAAGGCAAACGTGGATGAGAATTTTTTTTTTTTTTCTATTTGGGTTTTCTTCAAAGAGAAGAATTCCAACAACCTAATTTAAGAGAATTTCCAGGTGCGGAATTCAGTGATGGATCCTCATCTCCTAGCAACCTCACACAGGAGCCACTCACCACGTGAGAGGTGGCAGTTTCCACTGGATGTACCAAGTGGCAGGGATGAGCAGAAGGCTGAGATGGGTGGTGAGGAGGGAGGACGAGACTTTTCCGGGTGGTGGATGGGAACAGGCCTGGAGCAGGAGGGAGAGACCCCAGGGTAGACTCTCCCTCGCTGTGTGGTCCTGGGCAAGCCGTTCTCCTCTCTGAGCCTCGTTTCCTCCATAAATGAGGGGACTGACAAGACCCTTTCCAGCTCTATCATCCTATGATTTACATTTCCAATCGGGCACAGAGAGGATAACTATCATTTATTTATTTTTTTAATTAAAAAAAGTTTAATCAAGTAGAGTTGATTTACAATACTGTGTTAGTTTCAGGTGTACAGCATAGTGATCCAGTATTTTTGCAGATTATACTCCATTATAGGTTATTACAAGATAATGGGTTTAATTCCTTGCGCTACACAATATATCTTTGTTGCTTATCAATTTTATACATAGTAGTTTGTATCCGTTAATCCCATACCCCTAATTTGTCCCTTGTCCCTTCCCTCTCCTCTTTGGTAACCCCAAGTTTGTTTTCTGTATCTGAGTCTGTGCCTTTTTTGTGTATACATTCATTTGTATTGTCTTTTTTTTTTTAACATCTTTATTGGGGTATAATTGCTTTACAATGGTATGTTAGTTTCTGCTTTATAACAAAGTGAATCAGTTATACATATACATATGTTCCCATATCTCTTCCCTCTGTATTGTCTTTTAGATTCCACATATAAGTGATATCATATGGTATTTGCCTTTCTCTGTCTGACTTATTTCACTAAGCCTAATATTCTCTAGGTCCATCCCTGTTGCTCCAAATAGCAGAATTTCATTCTTTTTTTATGACTGAGTAATATTCCATTTTATATATGTATGTGTATGTATACACACACACACACACACACACACACACACACACACACACACACACACACACACACCACATCTTCTCAATCCATTCATCTGTTGATGGGCATTTAGGTTGCTTCCATGTCTTGGCTGTTGTAGATAGTGCTGCTATGAACGTTGAGGTGCATACCTCTTTTCAAATCAGTGGTTTCTTTTTTTCTGGTTATATGCCCAGGAATGGAATTGCTGGATCATATGGTAATAACTACCATTTGTTGAGCAAGTCCTTAGGCTAAGCATTTTACATTATTTCATCTAATCCTCACTTCAACTTGTGGATACGATTGTAATTATCCCCATTTTCCAGGTGAGGAAACTGAGGCATATAGAAGCTAAGTAACTCAGGTCACTGCATTAGAGGCTGCCATAACAAAATACTTTATGGGTGGCTTAAACAGCAGAAATTTATTTCTTACAGTCCTGGAGACTGGTCCAAGATCAAGGTGCCAGCTAATTTGGTTTTTGTTGAGGGTTCTCTTCCTGGCTTGCCGATAGCCACCTTCTTGCCATGTCCTCACATGGTGTTTCCTCTGTGCATGCGGATGGAGAGAGCTATCTTTCTCTCTCTCTTCTTAGAAACTCTCTAATCCCATCTTGAGGACCTCACCCTCATGACCTAATCTAACCCTAATTACCTCCCAGATACCATCTTCAGAGATCATCACATTGGGGGTTAGGACTTCAACATAGGAATTTGGGGTGAGGGAACATAAACATTCAGTCCATAACAGTCACAAAGCTAGCAAGTGATAGAACTTAACTGCAATCATTCGCTGCTCCCTCACTGTGACTCTAAGGCATCTTGCATGATCCCTCTGCTTTGATACCAGATACCAATTAGGAGATTCTCCTGGGTTGGAGACTGGACGGGTCCTCGGGAGAGGGCTAGAGCTTGCAGTCAGAGGACAACCTCCATGAGCTCAGAGACCACGGGAATGTTGTTCACCACTACGTCCTTAGCACGCAGCCTTGTACCAGAACGTGGGAGAAACTCACTAAATAGTCACTATATAAGTGAATAGCTCTGTTAAAGACTGATAACTATGGTTGAATATAGAAAGCTCAAAAAACGGTTTGGGGGACATCCTTGGCAGTCCAGTGGTTAGGACTCGGTGCTTCCACTGCAGGGGGCCTGGGTTCTAATATTCTGGGAATATTAATAATTAATTATTAATTAATTCTGGGAATTAATTAATTAATTCTGGGAATATTCGGAAAACTAATATTCTGCAAGCCGCGCGGCCAAAGAAAAAATGGATTTGTTCATGTACCCTGCGAAGGTGGGGCCCCTTGAGGTCTCATCAGCGGAAGCGAGGAGAAGAGCAATAAACATCCGCTATATGCCACAACCTCCCAGCTTCTTTTCACACATTTTACCTCATTCAAACGTCACACCAACCCTGAGATAAGTTCCTCTTTTAATAGACAAGGGAACAGAGGCTGAGACAAGCTCAGAGGCCCAGGAGCTGAGGAACAGAGAAGCCACGTGCCGAAGTTCACGTAGATACCGGAAGGTGTGGCTGCCGGCAGGCCCCACCTACAAGCAGAGTGATGCCGAAGTCCCATGCGAGTGAGGCCCTCCTGGGTGGGGGCACTGAGGCCAGCTCCCACCCACCACGCCTCCTTTAGTGGCTGCAAGAACCCTGGCCCTAAAGTCAGCCAGTCACCTGGGTCTCCTCCATTGTCTCTGAATTCACCGTGGGGAAGAGATGTGTCAACGTCAGCCTTTATAGCCTTACCCTCAGACCTAGGCACGGCAGGGGTTCAGAAAATGGAGAGGCGGCTCTAGAATCTCTGTAGGACCGGAGGAGAAGCACCTTTTGGGGGCCTGGGGTGGGGGGTGGGGCAGAGGCCTGGAGGAACTGCCTCGAAGTTCACTGGCATAGCAGGCAATGCATAGTGGAGACTAATGGAGTTTATGGAGGATGAATCACCCCACTTCCATCCCTGATCGTGCCACCTCTGATTTAGAAGAGAAAGGGCAGTGTCCCTAAGAAAGATTCATCCCCAGTGATGAGTAAATCGATCTGAAGAGGGAAGAGAGTAGGACCCAGGATGGAGCTTCCAGGGAACCTGTGTGGTAGAGGAGGCCTCTGCAAAGGCAGGGGGTTTGATGGGAAAGGGGGAAAGAGAGAAGAATGAGAGAAAACAGATGAGAAGCATTGCAGGACCAGCGCTTGGGGCCTAGGAGGAAGCAGAGATCACAGGGATCGCTTACATTTGTTCAACTGGCATTGCCTGGTTGTACGGTTACAAATCACTTTCAGATGCTTTATTTTATGAGCTCTTCACTCCAGCCCTGAGGCACTCAGAGGAAATAGTATTATGTCCATTTTATAGATGAGGAAAGTGATATTGTCAGTGGTTAAGTGGCTTTCCCGAGAAAGTTACTAGGAGACAGGAAGGGAAGCTGGATTTTTTTTATTCCAACTCTAGTTCTTCTTTGCCTTCTCTGATGACAGGAGGTGACTGACTCTAAGAATCTGGCTTTGCAGACAGGGACGTGGTCGCTGCTTTTGCAGACATGGTAATAATGGCAGCAGCAGATCCAATCCCTGCCTCCCACTCCAGCCTCACACATTATTACTATTACTAAGGCTGTTGCCGCTGCAGCCATAATTAAATGTGCCAGACATCAGGCCTGGCATCTGTTTGCATTAATTCTCAAGCAACCCTGGAGGTAGGTATTGCTATCCTCACCTTACAGATGAGGTGACCTAGGCGAAAAGGAAAAGAGACTTACCCAGAGTCTGAGGGCAACTGCTCGACTTACATCAAAGCGGCGTGTCTCGGACTCTACCTGAATCGACAAATGGCATTCGTTTCCATCATGCTGAATGATCATTGCTCTTGGGAGGAGAGCAAAATGTTCTTTTGTGGGGGCGGGGCGGTTATAGCTGCTTGTATAATGGAATAAGCCAGAATGGACTTGAGGATTTTCTTTGGGAGTGTCTCCTCTTGGCATCTCCTAAGACCTTCAGCTTGAAACATATTGTCCAGGAAGTCAGGACACTTTCTAGGGACAATCTCTTTTTTCTGTCAACTACATGGAGTTATATATTTTTTTTTCTTGGGGAAGGAACTAAGAGTCTGCATTTCAGTAGTTCCCAGATGATGCCAATGCTGCTGGTTTCTGAAGCACACTTTTGAGTAGTAAGAGGGGTTTATCTCTAAAATCCTTCCAGTTCAATAAGTCCATTTGGAAATCCTAAATACACCCCCATTAAAATACAGCCATACCTGTGTGTGCTGTGGCCCTAAGATCTGGCTACATGATTGAAATTACTGATAAGGTATAATAACAACAGATGTAATTTAAGCATCTTAGCTATGTGCAAGGAACTTCCCAACAATATGCGATCAGTGTTGTGTTAGTTTTGTTCTTTTACAGATGAGGAAATTCAAGTATAGAGAGATCAGTTCACCTAAACTCTATATATAGTTAATAAGTGGTGAAACTAGAATTTGAAGCCTAGTCTTCCCTACTCTGAAATGTGCCTTTTTCACACATAAATATAACCCTACTCAATAATTGAGAGATGAAGACTCTCGCTACACTGGGCCATTATTTCTATGCTTTATTATAGAGATATCGAGGCGAAACATGTCTTTCAAATTGTTTGGACCTTCGTTGATGCTAGTTGTTATATCAATAAATAATAGGAAATTTAATGACACTAATAACATGAAAAAAATTGAGAGGGTAAGCATGTAAATCAGTATTTAAGCAAAGCATAACATTTGTAATGATGCCATGTAAATACAGGAGCAGGAAAACCCAAGAACAGTGGATAGCCATTGAGAAAAAAAAGCCCATGGCTTTAGAGAAGAATGAAACAGAGAAAGAAACACCAGCCTTTGCTCCCTCCCCTTCGGGTTCAGAAAATAGGATTGAGACAACACCAAAGGGGGCGGGTAAAGAGTTTGAACAATGAATACACATTACCAGCATCAGCTGGGTATCTTGTTAACGTTAACCTGATCCATTGCAAGTGAGCTGCAGTTAGAACAGTAATTACAGTAAATAGAATCCATTTGGAATCCTCAAGCAAATATGAGCTGGGAAGAAAGATGGGCTGAAGAAAATCCATTACATTTTGGAAGCTACGGAAGCTTCGGATGGCAGTGATTTCTACTGTGAATTGCATCCGACTAAGAAGCGGCAACGTGAATGAATCTATCTCAGCTCTCAAGTGTGTTTAGATGGTAAATAAAATGAATTACCCGACCATTGCAGCCAAGTGCAGTTTCCTGAAATATTTGTCTTGGTAATTTAGGTAGGAAATTTAGGTAGAATTGGGAAGGTGGCCTGTCTACTCTGCTTCCTGCCTTGGGCTGATGGCTTTTCATAGAAAAATGAAATGTTGCTCTTCAGGAAGGGTCAAAAGGAAGAGCCAGGGAGGGATGGGAGAAGGTAGAGAAGGATTTGGAGCCTCTCAAAGTGGTCTGCATTCTTGAGTGTTGGTCAAAGAGGAGTTTCGTGTTCAAAAACTCCAATGCCAGTCCGCCATGGCCAGACATACGCTGGCCCCTTCTGTGGGTGTCTAACTATAGCCCTCCCATGCCATCTGTTTCTGAAAGCTCTGTAGTTGCAGCCAACTCAGCCATGTGAGACTTTTCACAGCTCCCTGTCCTTTCCATTCCCTGGCTCTACCCTCAGCCCCTCCCTGTCTTCCCAGGTACTTATTTGTGTGCCCAGGTCAGACTCTCTTCCCTTGTTTCCTGATCTCACCTCCTGCAGACTTTGGGGGAGAGAGAGTTCTTCCTTGATCTCAGGTTCATGGAAGCCTCATGCTCTGAGTAGCCCCCCTTACCACCTGTGTGAGTAATGGCCACAAAACTCCAGGGTACTTCGTCTGGAAACTGGGTGTCATAGGCAGCATAAGTGAGTTTTCACACGTTCATTCAGTCAGTACATTTATTAGGTACCTCTTCTGTCCCAGGTCTGGGACTATTTGAAACATATTTCTCACTGTGGGATCTGGGATGCCTCACTGACAGGAGACTGGCTTAGAATAGGAAGAAAACATTGGTAATTGAAAAGGATAAACACTAAAATTGCATCTTTGTGAATGTAGCCAGGCACTGTCTGGGATGCCCAAGACCTCATATGTGGTCTTCGTGCCTCTGAGCAGAGGCCTGGTGGACCCAAGCCCCAGCAGATCCAGGCATCGGCCTGGAGAATCAGCCCTGCCTCTCATCTCTCAGCTTGCACCCAAAGGACCCCAGGTGGCTGACCTTACACATTTTCTCATTGATTGGGTGCCAGGACAAAAGCTAATCAGCACTGGTGACAAGCTTTCAAAGAGCATGGAGAAGGAAGAATCAACGTGCAGAAAAAAGAATACTCTGGATACTCTGGTCTCCATCTTTTTTTTTTTTTTTTTTCCTTCGAACGTAGCTCTACTACCTCTTCAAACCATCTACACATTAGTATGGAGTCCTTTATTTAAAAGGTGAATCAGGGCCCTTTTTATGAAGCATCAGCTGAATTCTAAACAGCCTATTCTCTGTTTTATGTAGGTTAACATGCTACATGTTTAATGCTCACAATAACCCTATGAAGGAGGAAATACTGTGATTCCCATGTTACAAGTGGGAAATGGAGACCGTGAGCATTAAAGCCCCTGGAGTCAGCAGACCTGGGGCTGAGACCCAGCCCTCACATTTCCCATCTGGGAAACTTTAGGCCAAGTCACTTCAACTGCCTGAGCCTCTGTGTTCTCATTTGTAGAACAGGATAATTTCAAATATCTGCTTCGTAAGGTATAATAAGGATAAATTAACTGGAGTGCATAAGAAGCACCTCATGCAATGCCAGCCACAGAACAAGTGCTAAGTAAACGCTCTTTCTTTCTTTCTCTGGGGCCAGTAGGAAGAAGCTCGTCGTCCCCTTCCCCTTGTTCTCAGGCCTCTCCTGTTAGGGGTCAGCCGCAGAGACACTTAGTGATGCTCCAGGTGAGCTGGGAGCGCTTAGGCCTCTGGAGCCCCCAACTCGCCAGCCCCCAGCAAGTGGGGTGCCACAGGTGGGGCCCCCAGACCACTTTCACAGGCACAGGGATTTGAGGAGGCTGGAACCTTATCCTCAAACGACTGACAGCACCACCTCCCTACCCCCCCCCCACACACACACAAAGACCCAGTTCAGGCCAAGGACAGGAGGTGAAGTATCGTGCTCAGGCCAAGCTGCAGGGCTTGAGGGGGTGAGCAGGGAAAGGGACTCATTTAAATAGCACTGAGAATGGCTGAAGGTAATTCACCAACTTGGAATCCAGGAGACTCCAGGCTGGCATCGTCTGGGCCCTGGATCCGAGCCCTAGAAGCAGTGCTTCTCAGCTGGGCGGGTACTTTGGTATCACGTGGGAAGCTATGACAGATACCCCCTGATGCCTGGGTCCCCCCTTCCCGACCCTGGAGACTGGACTTAACTGGACCAGAGTGCAGCCTGGACATCGGGAGTTTGAAAACTTTCCAGATGATTTTTGTCTGCAGTCCTTTTAGGACTGAGAGGCCCTGGGACTTTTAGCTTCTGGTCATACAAAAGGCTTCTAGAGGCCCTGCAGTGCCTCATTTCCTGGTGGTCCCACTGTTCTCCCTGGAACCCACCTGCTCCCTCCCTCCCTCCCTCCCTCTCCACCTCCATTTGACGACCCCAGTCTGACTCCCAGGTCTTGTAGGACGCTGTGACCTTTGCCACATATCCCACGCTCTCAGGGTCTCAGAGCCTCCCCCCTCCCTTGGGCTCTGCTCCTTGCTCAGCCCACGTGCGCCCCCTCTAATCCCTCCTCTCACCATGTCCATCAGGTCCCAGCTATTTCTGACTGTCACAGGCTGGTGTTCCTAGAAAACTGTCCCATCAGCCCAGCCCACGATGCACATCAGCATTCTGGAAGCACCGAGCTTGGACAGCCCCCCTGGTACTTAGGCCCAACAGCCTGATGCGTTTCACTGGGGTGCTGTATCAGGCTGGTGGGGGTGGGGCACCCTGTTTCCTTATCTGTGACTGGGGAGTAAGACCACCTGCCCAGATGCTGCACAGCTTTGTCGTGAGGCTCGGAGGGTGAGAGCACTGTTCAGTGCACCAGGGCTTTCTGTGCACGTCTCATATATCATCTCCCGCGCCTCTTCCGGCAGTGGTATTATGGTACCCATTTTATGGATGAAGAAACTGAGGCAATACACTGTGGGAACTGGCCCAGAAGTTTCTTGACTCTAATTCCCAGACTCCTCCCACGTTTCCATGCCACCCAAAAGGAAAGCTCATTGAAAGGGCACAATAAAGTGCTTTATGTTCATGTTACAAATAACCTAGTTTGATTAGAAGTTTTAGTTCTAATCTACCTCCTTCACACAACAGGGTTCACTGAACAAAAAGAGCTCTCGGATAGGGTCAGGGAGGCCCCCATTCAGATATTTCCTCATTCTGCAATTGTTGAAGGCTTGGTTAAACCAAGCCTGGACCAGGTACTGGGGACCCAGAGACACTCCAGCATTTACCCTGTAACCCTACTTTCTTGCTGAAGAGACCAACACTTAAACATACGATTTCCATACAGTATGTCCTGGGTTCAAGTTTCAGCTCTGTCATGTACTACCTGTGCGATTTTTTTTTTTTCTTTCTCCTGTGCAATTTTCTTTAGGCAAGTTGCTTAATCTCTATGGGCTTTAGTTTTCTCATCTGTAAAATGGGGATAGTGGAGCCTCCCCGGCAGGGGTGTGGTGAGATAAAGTGAGTTAAGCCACGTATGGCACTTAGAACAAGCCTGGCACGTGAGCTATGGTGTGAAACGACCCTGGAGTTCCCGGGGCTCTGGGGAGCGAGAAGAACCTTCCAGGTGCATTAGTTTCCTATCGCTGCTGCAAAACATCACCACACGCTGAGTGGCTAAAAGCAACCCAGGTGTATTGTCTTACAGTTCTGGAGGTCAGAAACCCAAAATTAGTCTCACTGGGCTCAAGTCAAGGTGTCAGCAGGGCTGGTTCCTTCTGGAGGCTCTGAAAAGAGAATGCGTGTCCTCTCCTTTGTCATCTTCTGGAGGCTGCCTGCGTTTCTTGATCTGTGGCCTCTTCCACGTATCACTCCAGCCGCTAGCTTCACCTCTTGTGCTGTTAACTCTGATCCTCCTGCTTCCCTCTTACAAGAACTCCTGTGATTACATTGGGCCCACCTGGATCATACAGGCTAAGCTTCCCATCTCTAGATCCCTAACTCATTCACATCAGCAAAGTCCCTTTGCCATGTAAGGTAACCTATTTACAGGTTCTGGGGATTAGGATATGGGCAGTTGGTGGGGAGGGCATTATTTAGGTTGCTGTACCGGGGGACAGAAGGCTGCTGCCCAAGGGAGGGAGGTCAGGAATGCCTTCCTGTGGAAGCACATTTCAGCTGGTTGGAGGAGCTTTCCAGATTGAGGCGCAAGAAAGGGCATCCAGATAGAGGAGAGCCCTCCAGGGAAGGCCCCAAGGCATGGAGGGAAAGCCTGCCATGTTTAGGGAGAGGTGAGAAGATCATGGCGACAGGAGTGTGGTGTGAGGGAAGGAACACTGCGGGGGGCAGCCCTTTGATGCCGTGACCCTGGAAGCAAGCAGGTGTGGTGAGGCAGCAGCTGTTGGAGTCCTCTCTGCGGTGTGACGTCCTGCCCAGGGCATCCTGATATTCCACTCTGGCCCAGTCTGGCCAGCCTCAAGGGTGTCAAGTTCCAGCTGGGTAGCATGGGTGTCTGGCCATCAGGAGATGGTGTTCCTGGGGCTGTCATATTTGTCTCCATTTCCTTGCCTTCCCTCCAGCCCCCAAACCATAACCACCTCCCAGACTCCTCCTGACCCCACCTCCCCTGGCTCCCAAGCCACAGAAGAGAGGATCAACTCCAGTGATGGAGGACCAGACCCGGGGCCCCCTTATTGGAAGCCATTTTCCTTCTTAATATCTTCTGCTGAGATGGACCAGCAAAGCGAAATTCCCACAGAAGTAGTTTTTCAATTTCTTATAATAGGACATAAAAGTTGGCCCAGGGGCATATACCCTGAGAAAACCATAATTCAAAAAGAGTCATGTACCAAAATGTTCATTGCAGCTCTATTTACAATAGCCAGGACATGGAAGCAACCTAAGTGTCCATCAGCAGATGAAAGGATAAAGAAGATGTGGCACATATATACAATGGAATATTACTCAGCCATAAAAAGAAGTGAAATTGAGTTATTTGTTGTGAGGTGGATGGACCTAGAGTCTGTCATACAGAGTGAAGTAAGTCCGAAAGAGAAAAACAAATACCGTATGCTAACACATATATATGGAATCTAAGGAAAAAACCCAAAAAGGTCATGAAGAACCTAGGGGTAAGACGGGAATAAAGACACAGACCTACTAGAGAATGGACTTGAGGATATGGGGAGGGGAAAGGGTTAGCTGGGACAAAGTGAGAGAGTGGCATGGACATATATACACTACCAAACGTAAGGTAGATAGCTAGTGGGAAGCAGCCGCGTAGCACAGGGAGATCAGCTCGGTGCTTTGTGTCCACCTAGAGGGGTGGGATACTGAGGGTCGGAGGGAGGGAAACGCAAGAGGGAAGACATATGGGAACATATGTATATGTATAGCTGATTCACTTTGTTATAAAACAGAAACTAACACACCATTGTAAAGCAATTATACTCCAATAAAGATGTTAAAAAAATACAATAAAAAAAAAGTCGGCCCAGGGAAATTGATTCCATTCGGAACTCCCTTTGTAGGACACTTCATCTTCCATTGTGACCTCTGTATTTCAGCAATTTCTAAAGCCCGAGGAAGTCTCATTTAATGTTTTTTCTCCACCCTGGCAGAAGGCTTTTTTAGCTCAGCTGAATGGTTCTGCTGACCTGTCACTTCCAAAGGCCCGAGGCTGGGGGTCAGGGGAGCCTCAAATCCCATACCCAACCCCAGGGAGTGGCTGGCCGGTGTCCACTCTGGTCCCCAACATGGGGAGGCCTATTCTCCTCTGCTCTTCCTTCCCCATCCCTCTCCCCGTCCTGCCTTTTCTCCTCTTTCTTTCTTTTTTGATATTGACTTCCTTCCATTGTTGTCCCTGTCTTGCTCTTTCATTTCTCTTCAACGCCCCTCAACCCCCCATGGCGCTTACTCTTTCCTTGGGGGTGTATCCATCACTCAACAATCATGTGACCCAGCAGGTTACTCGGTCTCCCTGGATCTCAGCTTCTTTATCTGTAAAGGGGGGATTATAATGTGCATTTCACAGGATTGTGACCAGGATTCCATAGTTAGTTGTTCCATAGCCCCCAGGGAGACAGGGATATGCAGAGTGGAAGGGGGCCAGTGGTAGCCATGCGGCTCTGCACAGGAGCCCCTGAACTTGGCACCAGACGAGGAAGGCACAGAGCTGCTGGTAAAACATGAGACAGGGTGATACTTATTGAAGGAACGGCACTTTTCAGTTTACCAAGAGTTTTCTGAACCCATTACCATGCTTGATCTCCATGGCAATGCTTTGATGGGGATCGAGCAGGTAACCCAGCCTGGCCTGTAATGAGGAAACCAAGGCTCTCAAAATGTTAGTTATCCGTCCCACGTTACCCAACTCGAATCGCCTGTCCCCCGAGCCTGTGTAATTTTCTCCGCTGGATCACGGAATGGGATGCAAGCACGGCCCATCCAACCGACCCTCTCCCACTTGGCCTCCTGCCTCTCTCCTGACCCTGGAGTTGTAGTCTGGGGAAAATCAGGTTGTCCTGGGTCTCCCCAGCCCTCCAAGCCCCAGCTCCGTTACTGTGTCCTGTTTGAGATTTGAGAAGGGGTTGCAAGCTGGCCTCCATCATTTCCCACTTCAAGGATCAGTCTGTGGTCCTGTAGCCCCAAAGTGAACTGAGTCCATCACCAGAGTAAACCTGACTTCCATGCTGGCCTTGACTCGACAGCCCATTTGAATGCTCTGCGCAGGCAGATGTTACTCTCAGCTGGATGGTCTTATTCTCCTAGAGTTGAGGAAACTGAGGCTCAGCTAAAGCTATCAGCCCAAGGTTCAGCTGAGACGAGTACCCAGGTCTACCAGACTTCCGGACTGTTGGTTTCACGGTGTCAGCGACTGCCTCAAGGTCACCCAGCAAATTTGGAAATCATGTCTCCCTAGACCCCATTCCAGAACATTTGTTCATTCCATACTCCACTTACGATAGTTTAGGGTTCTTGTGTGAAGCCCTGAGACCTAGATCCAGGGCCAAGTGGAAAGAAGTTAACAGTGAGTTTTAAGTCAAATTTCCACCAGCCAGGGTGGCTCTGTGGTGAAAGGGACAACCTTCGTGGTTTGCTTCCAGACACAGCTATTTGGGCAGGGGCACAGGTCACTTGCTGGAGATGCTGTGGCAGGAATTCCTGCATCTGATGTCTGGGTGGCAGTCAGGGCCCAGCCCGTTCCAAGGATCCAATGGTCCTCTGTGCCTCTTACTCCCAGCGATGACCGGGAGTTGAACCCAAGCTTACAGCAGCTGCTTTTCACAAACAATTCCCAAGGGAGTAGGAAGTGAAAATTTTTTTCCCCAGAAGTATCTGGAATTTCCAGTGAAGCAGCACTTAACTGCTGTCTGTGGGCGAGGATATGCAAGACTCATCATGGCCGGAAGGTCCTGGGACTGACTAATTGATTCGGTTATTCATTTGGCAAACAATCTTAGGCATCTCTTCTGCCATCAGCCTTAGTCTAGGCTGTGGGGAGACAGCAGTAAACAAGATAACACTGTCCCCACCCTCTCGGCACTCACATTCTAGTGGAAGAAATAGATGAGAAACAGATGGGCACAATATCTGTCTGTCTAGTACTATCTCTTCTTTCCTCTGAGACTCAGAGAATAGTTTTCCATCTTCTTGCAGCCTGAAAAGCAATGAAGTACAGCAGAAAAGCAACAGAGCTGTGTTCTGAGGACCTAGCTGGGCTTGCGTCAGGACTGACCCTGATCTAGCTGTGAGAAGCCAGCAAGCATCAGTTCTCTGTGGCTCAGGTTCTTAGTCTGCAAAGGGAGGACAGCAGTACCCACTTGGTACTGTCCTGCTCAGGGTCTTTCTTGACAAGGTACAGAGACCCACTCAAGCCAACTCAGGAAAAGGGAAAGGATGGCTGGTGATAACGAGGCAGGATCTTTCTGGAAGTCCACAGGCAAGAACCATAATGCAGCAGGACCTCACGGAAACCCAGAATGGAAAGTTACCAGTAGCTAAGGCATCCAGGTGGTCTCTCTTAGTGGCCCTTTTTCCCTCTGCATTTCTACTCTGTCTTCCTCTCTGCTCACCCATTTCTTTTGCTTTTTTGTAGATCACAGTCCCACAAAGCTTTGACTTGCAAAGGCCCGTCCCCGCCATCCTGGCCTTCTCAATGACCTAACAGCTCATAGTAACTCCTTTGGGTTTTTCTCTCCTCTACTAGCTAGCTACCCAGTCTCTGTTCCCCAAATCTAGGTCCCAATCCATGAAGGAGAAATTGAAGTGAGACAAACTGCAGGTTACTGAACAGCCAATCGTTGGACCGTGCATGGAACAGGTGCCCACCTCTGGTCCAATCAGCTATGAGCACAGTGGGACCTGGTTACGTGATACAAAAAAATGGCTGCTACAGGTCCCCTGGTGTAAAACATGGTGGCTGTGTATGGGACAGCTTCTCTTAGAAGGTAGTGGTGGTATGTGCAGTCACCATAAAACATCTGGTACACACCTGCTCCTCCCAGGCTACCCTGACCAATTAAATGAGGCGGTTTTTTTTGGTTTTTGTTTTGGGTTTTTTGTTGTTGTGGTTGTTTTAATGCCTAGCATGCTGATTCCCTGTACGATGCCAGGATTTATTGAATGAATACTCTTTGCAGAGGCCTTTGGTAAGATGCTGTGCAGATGTGAGGTGTGAGCATTGCTGTTGGTTACTGACAGAACTTAAACTTTGCAAAGGCTGGTTTGGCTGGATTTCAGCCAGTTGCTTTAATCGGGGAGCGATTAGCTTGGTAACCTTCTTGTTCCCTCAGCTATTGCGTTTCCCTGGGGCCTGGGGAGATGGTGCCTTGCGTGTGGATTTCTCAAAGTGGCTTCATGCTGTGTCCCTGCGTGAGGCTAGGGCTCAGCCTTGGAAATTACAGTCTGTCTCATCCTGCTGGGCACTATTGAGTAAGTGCCGTCATGTGTACTGGCCAGTCCCAACAGCTGGGGGCCTCCCAGGCAGCTGGCCAGCAGGAGTGACAGGCAATTCCAGGCTGCTTCTTCCTTCCAGGGGTTCTAGACAGAGGACAGAAGGGTGGAGAGTAACTCAAATATGTTGCATCCCTATAGGGCCTGGATCTTTACATAGACCTTAACTTATTGTACCTTCTTAGCAATATTATCGAGGGAGCATTATAATCCCCATTTTACAGATGGAAGTAATGAGGCTTAGAGAGATTAAGTACTTTGCTCAAAACGGTGGAAACCAAGTGGGAACCCAATCCTGGCTGTCTGCGCTCCTTAGGGCACTGCAGTACTAGCTTACAAGCATTCAACCAGCCAGTTCTTTCTGAGCACATACTGTGTGCTATGTATTCACAGTGTGTTATGCCTTTTAAAGCTCTTTTCCCACTTACCATCCAGTACCCAGAGAAGCAAGTATACAGGATGGCTCTTGTTATCCATATTTAACATCAGAAGCTAGAGGCCCAGAGGAGACTCAAGGCAGAGCAGGGCCTGCAACCCGATCCCATGACTACACATGTGGGGCTCTGTGGACCAAACTGTGCTTTCCTCCCACCCTTCAAGACACTCTTCCATATATAGGAGAAGGAAAATATCGAAAGGTAAAATATTGCATTTGTTTGTTTCCCGTTTCGTTCAGATTTAAGTGATGTCATAGCACATATGTTAGTCAGGCTTGGGTTCAAGTCCTGGCCTGCCAATTACTTGTAGTGTGCTCACTGTGAGCTTCTCATCCATAAATGGGTGATAGTCCTTGTGACAGCACCTAGCACACTGCTCTGGAAGTTTAGACAGGGAGTCGGCAAAGAGGGCTTCTTAGAGGAAGTGGTTCCCAAGATGGCCTCCTTGAAAGGAAACTGCCTGTAAGACTTCATCCTGTCATGGTCTAGTCATTTCTACCTGCCTTTTGAAAGCCCCAGGAAACCGCTCCCAATCTTCTGGGTTGAGTGAGTCACTCCAACCCCTGGGTCTCTATAACTTAGAGTCGGGAGAGGGAGCGGCAGGCACCTAGGCCCCCTCTTTCTGGATGTTCATCTTTCCCATCCTGTGCCTCCTCCAGGCTAAGATGCACAAAGGCCCTAAGCAAAGGGCTAAGGTGGAATTAAGCACATCCTTCTGTGGGCTCAGTGCTTACGGAGTCACTGCCATGCTTCAGGAAGTGCTTCTCAGAGTGTTCTGAGTAGCCTTCACAGGTCTTTAATCCTGACTTCAAATTTTGCCTTTCCAGCTAGGCTGAATAAGAAATGGATGCAGTTGTGTTGATGGTTGGTCTAGAAAGGGTGAGAAGACGCAGCCATTTCTTAGTTTGGATCTTCTTCGCAAAGCTAATCAACCTGCCTTGTAGCAAACTAGCTGTTTCCTAGCAACACCAAGTGATGTAGCAGGATGGCATCTATTTGGAATCTTCCTGAAGTGACCTGTTGACTCCCGTTGAGAGTGGCAGCCTTGCCTTGAGATTGTGTTGCTTTGCCAAGGGGAGGGGCTTTCCCCAGTCATGTAGGCAGGATCCCTGGCAGGGTTCTGTAGCTGGGCCAGGCTGAACCAAATCCCTGTCATGCACTTGGACTTGTTTACTTCCTCATTCATTCATGGACTCATATAGCCCATCACACGATGACTGTGGACCACTATTCCAGGAAACTGTGCCAGACACTGGTGTTTCTAGGGAAACACCAGGCCTGGTTCCTGTCCTTGGGGAGAGACAGGCTTGTAACAGGTCCTGAGATATGTGCAATCATGAAGGCAAGAACAAAATCAAGCCTGGAGTTTATAGGAATATTTTTCAGAAGAGTTGTAAGTTGAACCAGGCTTTGAAGTGTGAATGAGTGTTGTAGGTGTTGAAATAAGAATAAGGTATTTGTTGGAGGGGACAGCATAATGCAGTACCCTAAAGGCATGAAAGAAGCAGTGGGAAGTTGGTGACATCACCAGTGAATCAAAAAAAAAAAAAAAAATCTTTCCCTTGGGACTTTAATGGGTATTATTCAGATATGAGGTTCTGTCACCAAACAAGAAATTCAGGCTTAAAGTTGAATAGATCTTTTTAATGACAGGACTTTTCAGCCATATGCAACTTGCTACTGTTTATTGTGATTTTTCAAAATCATGAAATTGTAGCATTTTCTAGACTTAATGACACTTAGAGCATCTTCTAAGAGTAGGGTTCCTTGGAATCTATCTTGGAAAATGCTAAGCTACCTTATAGGGTTGTTTCCTGGGGATGGTTGAAGAGAGGCAGGGCCAACTCCTGAGGGGCCTCCGATAGCATAGAGCGAGGATGGAATTTTATCCTGAAGGTGATGGGTAGCCAAGGAAAGATTTTCAACAGGGCCTGTATTATAAAGTACTCAGGGCACAGAGGGAAAATGGGCCAGGGAGGGGAGCCTGGAGGCTGGGATTCCAGGTTGGAGGCTGTGTGATAGTTACTTTTTGGTGTCTCTCTCTGTGGACATGTAGGCATCCCCTGGCACCTGGCCTAGGTCAGGGGATTCAGCCCTAACCCAAGACAGTCACACTCAGAGACGTTGTTGAGGACCTCCAGACTAGCCCACACTGAGGTCCAGCTGAGTTCTGCTGGACAGCATGTAACGATGTAAGGCATTCCCGTGTTTAGTAGCAGCTCTTTACTTGGAAGGTGGCTGGGACCTGCTTATTGGTTCTGGTGCTTGTTTTTGTTAGGGCTGTCACTCTGTCTACTTTCTGCCACAAGGCCAGTTAGATAGTCAATGGTGTTTGCCATGTTCAGTGTCGACGTGCTCAGGAACTATAGCTGACTTACACAGATTATTCTTTGTGCTAAGAAAGGCAGAAAGAGTCACCAGGATATGGGATCAAAGACAGTAGCCCAAAGCAATAGTCCTATTCAAATGAGAGGAAATTTAATAGGTATGAAAATGAAACCCATTGGGAAAACATAAGCCCTGGAGTCAGACAGTCATGGACTCATATCCCAGCTCCATGACTTGCTGGATAATCATAGGCAAGTCACTTAACCCCTCTGAGCCTCACTTTTCTTTCTGGAAAATGGAAATAGTCATATGAATTTTAAAATGTTTGTAAGATGTTTTGCATATAAAATTGGCTCAGTAGATATCAGGGCTTGTTCCATTTTTCTTGGGTCTTTAAACTCAACATCCCCAAACCAGACATGGTTTAGTAGCAGCAGCTGTGAAAGCAGTCTTCACGGTTTTGGTTGAAAAGTTGCTTGTGGGAAGGCCTCCAGAAAAGCTGATATGAGCATGGGCTCCATCAGGAAAAGGAGAGAACCCAAGTCAGGCAGGGGATACTCCCAGCCACGTGCTTGTTCAGGCTCTGTTCAAAGATCGCCTTCCATTCCAGGCAATAACTGTAATAGGAACGTTGACACTTGTTGGTACTAACAAGTCAGGGAAGGAGAAGGGCCCAGAAACTTGACTATACAAAGAGCAGATGAAAGAGCGCACATGTCTTAGCCTGAAAAAGAAGATGATGGGAAGTGGTATGGTAGATGCTTCTGTATCTAGAGCCAGTGTCTGATATATAGTAAGTTCTCAAAAAATGTTTGTTGGTTGGGTGGGTGGGTGGATGGATGGATGGATGGATGGATGTATGGAAAGGTGGCCATGGAATTGGGCAGACCTCATTTTGAATCCCCTTGGCATCATACGCCAACTGTGGCCTTGGGGATGGTATTCGGCTTCCCTGTACCTTAATTACACATGGTGATAGAGACGCCTACTGTGCTGTGCTCTTCTGAGGATTCAGTGAAAACATGTGTGTTAAGTTCTGAACACTGAGCCTACTGCCCTGGAAGTGTTCAATGACAATTCCTCTTTGTTACCCTGCCACATTCACTGCTGTCTGGTTGGCAAAGCCTGTCACGTGGCTGGGGAATTGGGCATATATCTCCAGCATTCCAGAGTGGGACGGGCAGGTGGAAGTTCAGGTGACTTCCTCAAGGTTAGAACTGCTTAAAAATGATTTGAGGTGTTGTCACAGGCGTGAACTCCATGGCCCTGGAGGAGGTGTGTAAGCTGAGGTTGTGGGCTGCTTGACCAGGACAACAGAGAGGTACAGACTGTATCTTCAACCTCTCTAATATTCAATCGTTGCGAAGCTCTCGGTCTCAACTTATCCATCTGTGAAATGGGGGTAAAACATCATTGGATATCCAAGGAAAAGGAGGCAATGGGTGTGAAGAAGGCTTGTAAACAGTAAAGCAACAACAGGGGTTGGAAACCGTGACCCTGAGGCCACGCTGGGCCCTCAGCTGGGTTTTGGTGGGCCTGCATAATGTCGGCCTATTATTTTCTTAGATTTCACATGAAAGTTCAGGTTGTTCAACTTTTTTGAAAAAAAAGAGGGACGATATGGGGACTGGGCCCTCATTTTCACCTGGCCACATATTGCTGAGCTATGGCATGCCTCTGTAGTTTGCCACATTCCCTACCACTTCAAGTTGTCTCTTTGAAACCCAGGCCAGACCTGCTTTCTGGTCTCTAAAGACATCTGATTTGTACCCTTAGCTCTCTATGCTAAATGCTGGACTTAGCCTCGAAATCCAGCCTCTCTCACCTGGGAATAAAGCACTACAGCACCGGAGGGGCTGAAGAGGCAGCCTGGAGTGGTGGCTGAGGGTTTGGCTTCCGGTGCTGGGCTGCCTTGGGTCATGTCCCAGCTGTGCTACTTTCTTACCGGGCTGATCCTGGTGAGTTACTTAATCTCTCTGATCTCAGTTTCTTCAGCTGTACAATGGGGATAGTAATCAAACCTGCTTTACAGCTTGTGTGAGGATCAAATGGGTACCTGGCTCAGAGTAAGTGCTTAGCAAACAGTATCTACTTGTTAAAGCAAAGCATCCTGTTACAATATGAATCATCCTTTCCTAAAGCTGGTTGGGTTTTTGCTGTGGTGCCCCTGAGCACCAAAACCTGAGAAGTATTTCAACAACAGTGATTTCAGAACAGGTGTCCTCTCCGCATGAGTAGCAGAGGCTGCTGGGACTGCAGCCATTGTATGGCAAAGTGGGGATTCTGCCTGGAGACCCCACTGCCTCCGACTGAGCAGGAGAGGCTGGCTGGCCCTCTGAGGCTCCTCCGCCCCTGTGAGGCTCCCCTGGCTGGTAGTTGCAGGAAGTGCTGTGATTTACCAGGGCCATTAGGCTCTGTTTGACATCAAAAAATGTATAGCCTTCCCAGGGTGCGAGGGAACGAATATGTCGCTTCCATTTGTATAACACTTCCGAGTGAGTTGATGGGACTTTTTCCCCTCCTGTTCTTTTTTTTTTTTTTCTTTGCTCAGTTTATTGACACATTGGGGAGGAAGGGGATGCCTCTTGACATGGTCTGCACCCCAGCTCTCCTCCTGACCCAGCCTGTGAGCCCACTCTGTCCTCACCACAGCCCCTGGAGGTGAGGGCTCTTTTGGACGCCCATTTTACAGATGAGAAAGTGGAGGTGCAGGACGCTTACCTGAACTACTTGCTCTCACAGCCCTTGAGTAGCAAGAGCATCGTCCATACTCGGGACTCTGACCCCACGGCCAGGGCTCATAAATCTCTATCAGCCTGGGAAAAAAATGTTGGCCATGCAAAAGGGTAAAAAAAAAAATCCCCTTATCAGTCAGGGACAGGGCAGGCCGTCTCCACCAGGGGAACACACTCGCCATTGTGCTGAGCGCAGTTAGGGCTTTTTCCAGCCCGGCTGCCATGCCTCCATCCCTGCACTTGCCCTCACTCGGAATCCTTCATCCTAAACAGGGCGAGCAAATGCTCTTCCATCCTGGTGGGCCTCTCTTTTCCTCCTTCCTGGTCAGGAGAAGGAAAGCTCTGGCTCCCAACTCTTGCCTGGGTTTCACTCATGTTGTTTCCCCTGCAGAACTTGGCAAGGAAGGGGTGGCTTATGTGTCCCCATGACTCCATGTGGCCCCTGCTGTTCCTGGTGACAGAGTGGAAACTGACCAGCCCTTGGCTGGGGTGGCCCCAGCAGCTGAGAATGTCAGTCTGACTGGGGCTGCTTGAATCCGGCTCTGCCACCTATAAGCTGAATGAATTTGGACACATAGCTTAATGGCTCTGAGCTTCATTTTTTTGTCTGTCAAATGGAGTAGAAAAACATCACAGGGCTGATGTGAGGATCATGGGGTAGTGCCTGTGGGCCCCATAGCTCTCGACTCTGCTGGCTGTTATATTAGTTCCCGTTTGATTCTCACAGTGGCCCTTGGGGAGTGTTAGTATCACCGTTCCATTTTGCAGATCAGGAAGTTGAGGTCACTCTGTCTTGGATTTGTCCTTTGTAAGTTCCATTTGTGTACCACCCTGAGTGCTGGGTGCTGAGGAAACAGGGAGGTCTAGGCCTGGGGTCAGCTCCCAGGGAGCCCAGAGCCTGGTGGGCGCCCTCATTCCCCAAAGCCTCCTGCCTTTCAGAAACTCAGGAGTCCAGGCAATGGACAGAAGCTATGATTCTAGAGTGGCTTCTCCATCCTTCCTGTCACCGGAGCCCAAATCCTAGAAGTCACCCTTCATCCCTCCATTTCCCTCAGCCCACGGTCAGGCCGTTAGCAAGTCCTGCAGGTCTACCCACAGCCCAGTGGTGTGCTGGCCGCCTCCCCTGGCTCACAAGAACGGATTCTGCACAGCTCTTTCCAGCTCTGCTTTCCTTGATGTCACGCTGAAATCAGCAATGGTGGGAGTATTTACACCACAGAAATTGGCAAACTGGACTTTTTTCCCCTGAGAGCCACTTATTAAACATTTATCAATGCCGTAACCCGAATCTCTCCACTTCCCTTTATTTCCATTTCTGCCATTTTAGCAGAAACCACTTTCACCTCTTACTCAGCGGGTTTTACATGGCTCCCCTGCTTGCCCTTCTACTACCCATTCCTACAAGGCAGCTGGAGAGACCTTTTAAAAATGTAAGTCAGCTCTTGTCACTCCCTTCTGTAAAAACCTTCCTATGGCTTCCTGGAACCCTCAGAATAAAAACCAAATGTCTTGCTGAGGCCCACACAGCCTACTCTACCTTCCCTGCCAACTTCTGATCTCATCTCCCCATCTCCCCTGTTAACCTGGCCTCCAACACGCTGGGCTTACTGTTACTGGAAAAAGCCAGCACCTTCCCACCTCAAGGCTTTGCACTTCTCCTGCTGTTGGGAGTACTCTGCCCCCAGGTCTTTGCATGGCTGCTCCTTCTACTTTTCCAGATCTTTACTCAAGTGCCACCTCCTTGGAGAAGACTTCTTTGACCACCCCTCCCTCCCAATATAGACAAGTCCACCTGCCTGCCTACCCCTGCACCTGCCCCAAGTTACTTTCTATGGTAGCTCCCCAGGCCTTCTATTTCCTACTTCATTTGCCATCTCTCCATTGAAATAAAAGCCTCATGTTGTCTGTGACTGAGGTTGGGATATCAGAGGTGCTTAGCAAATATACTTGATGAATGAACGAATGTCTCACTTTTCCAAGAGAAGGCACTCTGGAGAAGGTCTCTCCCAGCACTGCTGAGCCCAGGGCACTTCAGTGGAAGTTCTGGCTGTATGTTGGGATGGGTCTGAAAGAGAAAACAAAGGGAAGAGACGTTTTGCAAAGGAAGTTTTTGAAACAGTTTCCCCATGCCTGTGGTCCCTCTAGGTGACAGAAGGAGCTTGATCAGGTCATGGGGCTGTCATTAAGCGCCCTGAAGCATTCGCTTCCTAAATTGTGTGCCTGGGAAGCATTTTCCCTCCCAGTCCATATGGGCAGAGCCTGAAAACCTTTAGCTCTCAGGCAGTTTCCTACTTTAGTGACATTTAAAAGACAGTGGTGGAATCGCCTCTTTGGAGACACACAGAGGCCTTTGAGGTCCCTGGGTGCAGATCACTGGGCTTACATTCCTTCCCCAAGCTGCCTTTTACCACCACCCCTTCTTCCATTGGTTTCTTAGGTAGATCTGGTTTTGTACAAATGCTGTAGTACTTGGGTGAGTTCAAAAAAATCTCATTTGAAATTCTGACTCTGCCTTTTTTGGATCTATGAGTGGCTTTGGGCAAGATGCACAAATTCACCAAGACTCAGTTTTCTCAGCTGTAAAATGGGAATGATAATGGGACTAAACACAGGTTTGCTTCACTCACTGTGAACTTCAAGTTGAAATTGACTTAAACTCAATGGGCTAATCAATGTGAAAGTGTTTTCTACAGAAAGTTTGTTGTGCCAGTGGTTATGTATGAATTGATACGTTGCAAAATGCCCCTTTCCGAGATTCTTTTGCTACTGGCCCTAAACTTTCATTTATTGCACAGGAGTGAAATGAAAGATAATTGACTTGTAGACCTTCCTCACTGATTCAAATTAAACTTCACTGTCATCCAGCGCTGAAACCCTTTTATTTCTGTAGAAATACTGTATCCATTAAAATTATCTATTTCTGTGGCACTTGAAATTGTCCACATAGTGTTTCTGCTTCACCTTCTGGCTGACTTACATAACCTCACTTCACCAGGGCTGGCGGGAAAATGTCTGAGTGCTTGCGAAGATTAATGATCTGCTTTAAGTATTAAGACCTGCGTATAGTTCAGTTCAGGGCAACCCCTCTCTTTTATTGAGCATCTGCTACAGCCAAAGCGTTAAAGGGAAGAGAGAAAACTAAGATGGGGCCCCTGCCCTTAAGGAGCTTGAGATCCAGGGTTTTGTTTTTATTTTTCTTTTTTCACTTTTTTCACTGGTTGATTAGATCGTTTCCTAATTTCTTCCATGGTTAATAGGTATTTTCCCAAACTTACTATATAACTAGCACTGGGCTGTGGGGACAGGGAAGAATGAGACCCAGCCCCTTCCTAAAAGGAGGTGTCTGCCTGGCTAAGGAGACAGTCAGGAACATGAAAAGCCTCCAGGAAACGGGGGAAAGAGACACAGTTGAGTGGGAACCCAGTATGAGGCACCAAGTTTCATGCGGTCAGTGTTGAGATTCTGATGGCAGAGGGGTGGCGTATAAATCCCATGCCTGGTGGGTAGTTGCTGTTGGAGAATCCAGCCTCAATCTGGCAGCAGGCGGGACAGGAAGAGGGGATGAGACACATACAGGAAAGTGACAGTTTGTCATTTAGTACAGTAAGTGCCGTGGGAGACAAATGAGCCAAGAGCTAAGGGACTTCAGGTGAGGGGGGTTTACTTCGGACTGGAGAGTCCAGACTGGCTTGGCAGAAAAGGAAGCCTTTGGGGAGGGCGGTGAGGGTCGGATGGACACCTGATGGGCAAGGATACGATGGGAAGGGCTTCAGGCAGTGGTGACGCTGAGCAAGGCACCACGTGGGCCGAGTTGTTGGGTTAACCTCGGGTGGCCCATGGGCTGGGTTACGTATAACAGGAGAGTGGAAGCAAGTGGGAAGGAGATTGCGGAACCTTAGTCATAAAGGCCTTGCGTGTCCATCCAGGAGCTTGTAGTGTATTCTCCAGGCAGTGGGGAGCCCAAGCTGGATTTTGAGCCAGCTTCTACTTCAGAGAGGTGGGGCTTTAAAAAAAACTTGTTGGTTACACTATATCAGGCAGCTTCTCCCCACACAATATGTTCCTGGGGCGAGACGCACGTTTCCTCTCTGCGGGTGGTGGTTAATAATAGGCGCCGACCCGAAGCGGAAGCAGGAGAAGCACGTGGAGATGCAAGCAGGCACACGTTTAATGAGTTCACAGAGCTGTTTCGTTTCCTAATTTTCACACACACCCCCACCCCTCCTACCCTGCTGCAAAAAATTCCCTGATGGAGCCGGCATCTCATGATCCCTTGCGGATGGCAGGAGCCTCAGGGGGTGGCGGTGTAACCTCTGCTGGGGGCTGTGGAGCCGTGTGGGTGCACCTTGTAGGCGTGGGAGCCAGTCACTGGGCATCCGCATCCCTGACCTGGGGAGGGTAACGCAGCGACTATAACCTCCGCTCACCGAGTGCCCTCCAAGGACGGGGCAGCAGGGCTTCAGTTCACACTTAGCACCGTCTTGAAAGGTGGGCATTTGACAGAGGACGCTGCTGTCCAGAGGCAGCGCATCCGTGTCCACACTCGCACGGCTGGTCGCTGAATGGCTGGGAGGCGGAGTCAGAATTACACCAACCAGACGTTCTATTCAGAGCAGAACATGAGCCAGCAAAGGACAAAGCAGAGGGGAACCGTTATGGTCTTTCAGTTCTGCTGTGCATCCCAAATCCACCTTGCTTCTCTGGGTTTCCTCGACGGTAAAATGGATGTGGTCATTCCTCCTTCACAGTAGCCATGACGAGGTTAAACGAGCCAGTCTGGCCCCCATCAGGCATCCGCAGATGTGAGCTTCTCCTGGGGAGTCACTAAGTGTCAGGAGGCCGGGATCCCCATCCCCCCGGCACAGGACAGCACTCACTTCTCAGGACAAGGCAGAGCCGACCTAAACCAGCTTTTCCCTGTAACAGCCTCTCTCTCCCCCATCACATGCCAACCTGTACACCTCTCAGCGACTTACCCAGACAGGTAGATGGGGCAGGGGCACCACAGCGGCCTCCTCCCTAGAAAACCCATCACTGGCCATGTTTGCCCTTACTAGGACCTTCCCCAAGAATGGAAGAAGGCACAGAGGGGCTGAGCCTGTCCCCTGACAGTGGCCACTTCTGACTTCCATTTCTTGTGACCTAAGGCCAAGCAGCTGGTCCATCACACTCCTTGTGGTTCTGGAAATCACCTTCCTCACACACACTGTTTTCCTTCTGTGGAACCCTGGGGAGAGCAGCAGTGTCACCTGCTCAGGATATTGAGTCCTAAGTCCTGTACAGGGTTCTCCACAGGAGTGGAAGCAATAGGGTGTATATATCTGTTTATGCATTCTCTATACATCGACATATATACATACGTACGTGTGTGTGTATGTGTGTGCACGTATACACATACACAGAGATCAGGAAAGAGAATGAGACAGAGACCAAGACAGAAATTTATTTTAAGGAATTGGCTCACACAGTTGTGGGCTAAAATCTGTATGGCAGGGCCAGCAGGCTGGAGATCCAAGAAAAAGTTGGAGTTGCAGTCTTGGGTCCAAAATCTGCAGGGCAGGGCAGGTCAGCTGGAAACGTAGGCAGGATTTCAATGTTGCATCTTGAAGCAGAATGGCTTCTTCAACCTCAGTCTTGGTTCTAAAGGCCTTCAGCTGATTGGATGAGGCCCACCTGCATTATGGAGGGTAATCTGCTTTACTTAAAGTCAACTGAATGTAAGTGTTTAGCATATCTACAAAAAGGTGTTCAGAGCAACGTCTAGACTAGCCTTTGAGCAAACCACTGGCGCCGTAACCTGACCAAGCTGACCCGTAAAATGAACCATCACAGTCCCTGAGGAGCTTGCTGTAGCGCGCAAAGCACCTTTCTTAGGAAGCTCAAGGGCCTGGTGAGCACCCACTTTGCTGAATTCTCAGACCCAGGGAATTAGTACCAGATGCGCAGCCAGAGAGTGGGCCGATGTTTCCGAGCAAGAGTCCCATGCTGGAGCGAAAAGAGCTTTCAGTGGATCGTTAGAAGGTCAGTTCACTTACCCATTTGCTCCTTTGTCCAGCCATCCAGGTGTCCATCCAGCTGCGTAGCCACTTTTACTAGATGCTGATTATCTGTTGAGTCTCAGGTTAGGCCTTCTGGGACCAGAGGTGAAAAGGAAAAGGCCACTGCCTTAAGGAGATGGGCCCATACGTAAACAATTACATTATAGTAAGTTCTCAGTACCAAACTGATGACTTGTGGAAACTGTGCTTTATGGAAATTCCATCACCCTGGATTGAGGGTTGTTATGAGAAAGCATCTACTGTGCCTGTCATTACAGCCCCGTGAATCTTAATCCTTGGTGAGCTATAGGTGCATCTGAGAATCCAGCCCAAGCCATGGAGCCTTCCTTCAAAACAGTGCTCGTCCCAAGACATACCAAATGTTGTGACTGTTTCAGGAGGTACAGACACCAGGCGAGATCCCTCTGGTTGACAAGGTCCTCTTTATGAAGATTCTCAGAAAAATATCACCTCTTCTCAATGTTGAGAATAAATATGTCTTTCCAGAGAAGTTGGTTTGTTTTTATCTTGTAAACACAACTGTGTGAACAGTACTGTCTCATTTTCTCTATAGACTGCTAGGGAACACAGGGCCAAACCTGCAGTCTGCCTGTTAAGAGAATTAACCTCATTCCTGGTGTAATTTTGGTTATGTCCTGCCTTTCTTTTTCCTGTTTTATTGCTAACCTACTACCAGTTTATGCCAAACTGCTGTTTGTTGTTGTTGTGTTGGATTTATTTTTTTACTTTTTTGCATCTTTTTTTTTTTTTTTTTTTTTTTTTTT